>NW_006430462.1:4905132-4905742 GCF_000325575.1 Pteropus alecto
GTAGGCGGCGCATCCCGCTCGCGCCCAGGGCTGAGTCCCTACCGCGCCTGAGGCTACGGCGGGAGCTGAGAGGAGCTGCTACGGTCCCCGCCTCCTCCTCCCCATTTCCGCGTCCCCGGGACCATGGCCGCGCAGGCGGGTAAGGAAGGGCTGTGCGGTCCTGTCCTGCTGTTATCTCGAAAGCTGGGGCCCAGGACTCCTGAGGGGAGCCGGCGGCCTCTCGGCGGCGTTCGGGCTAAGTGGACCCCCATGCTTCCCGGCTCCTTAGGAAATTTTTGGGAGTGAGCACAGCGGAGACTCGGAGGTTGTGGGACCCCGGAAATTGGGGGGCCAGAGGCAGAGGCTCCGAAGATAGGCGGATGGGGCGGCTTCCGCGAGTTGAGGTCCCCAGGAGGAAGGGATACCGGATTTGCCAGGAGTGCAGCTCTTTTTATGGACCTGACGACCACAGGTCCCTAAGTTAAAACTCTTTCTAAGAAAGCTGAGGGGTCTGGGTTCCCGTGGAGTTTTGGTTTTGTGGAGTATGGGAAGTACGGGATCCTCAGGGTTCGGGCAATTGTGAGGGGATGGAGAGTTGCCCCGGGTTCTGGGTTTTCTGTGGAAAATGGAG
>NW_006430462.1:4905773-4950142 GCF_000325575.1 Pteropus alecto
GCGTGTATCTTGGTGCCAGGGGTCCCCTGGGACTGAGAGCTCTTTGCAGGAAATATGTGAGTGTAGGCTCCCTTGGAAGTTAGGACACGGATTGGAGGTAGGGAGAGGTTGCAGCATTTTTCTTGGGGAAGGTAAACCTCCTGGGATTCTAGACCCTCCTATAGCCTCTGGGTCCTCCCTTGGCCTCTCTTAAGACCAGAGAGGGAGAGGAATGTGGCCAAAAACTTCCTTTGAAACTTTCCAAGAGTGAAGGGCAGCATCAGGATTAGGATAGCTGGGCCTGCAGTCCTCTCCCAGTCATCACACACCACCCTGCAGCTTCCTGCCTTCGTGTGTCCCCAAGCACCAACGACTTTCTGTTGCCTATGTTTCCCAGCCCCCTGTGTGAGTGGCCCAGCCTCTAGGTCGACCAGGGTCAGCGTCCAGAAGTTTTCTAGAGGTAGCAAGAGGGAATAATGGAGGAGGGAGGCTGTCCTGGAAATCTGCCTCCGCTTCCTGGCTTTCAGCGTGTGGACAGTCACTTCCTCCATCCTGAATACAAGGACCAGGCCACCGGTGGGTCACTTCCGCACCATGGGAGCAAAGGATTTTTTCATTCTTGATAATAGGCTTCTGGAGAAAGAGGGCTAGGGGTAGAAATTCACCCTGTCCCTTACTTTTATTTATTTTTTTTAGCTTCCAGAGTTCTTCAGCTCAAATTATTTCTGACTCTCTAACCTCTGTGTAACATGAGTTCCCTGTCTTGGAACCTTGATCCTCAGAAAGTTGTAAAAGATCTAAGAGTGCAACAGTATTTATTAGGTTTTCTCTGAGTGAACCCCACCCCCTCCAGATTGCAGACTGGTACTGGTCCATGGACTGTTAGGAACTGGGCTGCACAGCAGGAGGTGAGTGGCCAGCGAGCTAGTGAAGGTTCGTCTGTATTTGCAGCCACTCCCCAGCTCTAGCATCACCGCCTCAGCTCCACCTCAGATCATCTGGCATTAGATTCTAATAGGAGCACCAGTCCCTGGTGCCAAAAAGGTTGGGGACCGCTGGTCTACAGGCATTAAAGCCTCTAGGTGCATTCGTTCATGCATTCTTCCGTAAGAATGGCCAGCGAGCCAGTGAAGGTTCGTCTGTATTTGTAGCCACTCCCCAGCTCTAGCATCACCGCCTCAGCTCCACCTCAGATCATCTGGCATTAGATTCTAATAGGAGCACCAGTCCCTGGTGCCAAAAAGGTTGGGGACCGCTGGTCTACAGGCATTAAAGCCTCTAGGTGCATTCGTTCATGCATTCTTCCGTAAGAATATTTGTTTGATACTTCTGTGCCATGCCCTTAGCCAAGCACTGAGGACTATTGTGATGAACAAAATGGGCACAGTGCTTGCCTTCGTGCTGCTTACAGTCCTAGAGGTGGACAGTCAATAATTGAGGTAACAACTAAGATAAATGCTATAATAATTGAGATTAAACAGTCGAGGTAAGTGTTATAAGAGTGCACCAGAGATGAGGAGAGTGGATAGGGAATACTTTCCTTAAAAGAGCAAATTTATGTTAACTCCCTGAGGCTAAGTAGAAATTAGTCCAGCAAAGAAAGGACAGAGAACATTCCAGGTAGAGAGGACAGCATAAAAATGCCCCGAAGTAGGAAGGCATGTAGTGCCTTTGAAGAACTGCAAGAAAGCCAGTATGGCTTTTTTATGGGAGAGGAGACTAAGGTTCAGAAATGACTTGTTCAAGGTTCCATAGCCAAAAAAATGGTGGTGGTCAGAGTTCATGTTTTCTAACTTCAAATTCAGTGCTTCATCCTCTCTGTATCCCAAACACCAGAATGAGGTTGCCCGTGGAGTCAGAGGAGGAAGTAAGACTTAAACTTTTACTTGTTCTGGCCAACTGTTCCAAGACAACTTCGATTCCTGTGTAACAGGAGAATCAACAACAAAGAAATCAAATATTTACTGAGTGCCTGTGATGTCTAAGGCACTGGACTGGGACAAGTTTTACCTCTTATAAATTTTAACAGATGCTAGAGCCAGGAGAGACTTGAGATAATGTAACTCCTCATTTTACATATGAAGAAACTGAGGCCCAGGGAAGAAAATGGATTTGTCCAGGGTCACTTAACTAGTGGTAGAGCCAAGACTAACCTAGGACTTCTCTTCCATTGTGCTTTCTAATATTCCAGACTGTTTGAGGCATACAAGGTCTGGCACACAGTAAGCCCTTAGTAAACACTTGTGGAAATGAATAATACGTGGTTTATGCCTTCGAGAAATTTACTGTCTGCTTAGAGTAATTAAGAAGAAAAGGACAAATCAAGACAAGCTGTATAAAGCCTATTATGTGATAACCTTATGGAATTTCAAAGGTGAGGGAGAATCTAGTCATACATTCATTCTACAAATACGTATTGAATTCCTACTACGTGCCAAGCACTTCAAGGCTCTGGGGGATATACATCAGGAGACAATATAGACCAAATTCCTTCCCTTATGGAGTGTACGTTCTGGTGGAGAGAGAGAGAGACGATAATTAAATATATAAATATTACATATCTGGGATAAATGCTCTGAAGAAAAATAAAGTAGGATAAGGGCATAAGAGCAGTGGGAAGCCTCTCTGGTTTATGATATCTGAACAGAGAAATGAAGCAAGGGATTGAGCCATTTGGGTATCTGAGGGAAAAACATTTTAGACAGAGTGAAAGAATGAGTAAAGCCCCTGAGTGAAACCAAACTGGAGGGCTTAATGCTAGGCTTGTAGAATTTTTCAGTCTGCAGTAGAGACATAGTTTTAGAGGCAGGAAGAGTCATGATGTGGACATTTTGGTTTTAGAATATCTTGCACTGGTGGACAGAATGAATTGGACGAGGGTAAGGAAGGGCACTAATCTGGAGGTGCATACAGTGGGCCCTGAGCTGAGTGTTAATGATAGGAATGGATAAGAAAGCACTGACTGGTAGGAAATGCCTCATGTCAGCAAATGCCTCATGTCATGGACAGGGCAGGGTGACTTAGACAGCCATGGGTGTGGGATGGAGGGATCAAGGTAGTGTCTAAGAGGTCCATAAGGTTTAAAGCTGAATTGAACCCCATCAGGTTCAAGGGAAAGTATTAAGTTTTCCACATTTCTGATGGGTTTTCTGCATCTTTTGAGGGCTGGTTAATTCCCAGCTCAGTGCAACCTGGAGGGGGCTAGTTTCAGAGACATATTAGGAAGGGGTGGGGCATCACTTTGACATTTCAGTGAAAAGACCTGGAGCTGTACATACTCTTGAAAGTCTATCTTCTTTCTCACTAGACCTTTATACAGTAGCAAGAATTAGACTCCTTTACCTATTAATTTATATCCAATAGTAGCTAGAACATGAAATGATTACTTAGTTTTATTAAAGTATACTTTGAGCATCCACCCTAGGATTCTATTTTGTTAGCTCTTTCTGCCTGTAATTTATTTTTCTAGGAAAGTCTAAAATGTAGACGCACACTTTGGAGTTAGCAGACCCAGCTCTAACACTTGTTGGTTGAGCATTGTAGTTTCCTCTTCACTAAAATGGGAACAGTAATAGTCCTTCAGTATTAGCCCTTACCTCATGGGATCTTTATATTTGATTAATTCATGCTTGCAGAGTGCTTAGGACACTGCCTTGCACCTAATAAGGACTCAAAGTAGTTGGAGTTTTTTTCCCCTTCGTTGACAGTGGGTAGAGAACTGCTGTCTGGGAATATATGAATTGGTTAAGTTCTCCGGTAAAGAGATTCTTTATAGGCCTTCCTCTAGATAAGAAATTGCCAACTCATTCACAGTTAAGTAAACTTATGGGAGGAAATGAGAACCTGAGTGCCCAAAAGCTGTAGGAACCATCTGTCTTGTTTGTTTCTCTACCAAGTATCTTATTACTCTACAAACCTTGCCCTGCCCCCAGCACCTTGTTTGTCCCTTTCTAATACGTGTTGTATCTGTACATATCCTTGTCCTTCACACCCCAAAAGTACTCACCAAGGGCCCCAGCAGTTCATGGCCTAGTCTGTGTGTTGCACATGGGCACATAGAAAACATTTACTGAATTTGTTTTGAAAACATTCCCTTCAGGTTTTAGAGGTTAGTGTATTCAGCTCAACCTTTCTCCCAGCCAACCCCCTAGACATACGTGAAAGATAGAAAAAAAAACTACTGACAATTCAGTTGCCAACTAATTGCCAGGCACTACAGGAGATATTTTCATTTATATTACATTATTTCTCTTAATCCTCTTGGTAATCCTGTAAAGAAGTGGTATTATCTTCTTTTTAAAGATTAAGAGACAAGCTCAGAGAGGTTAAATAATTTGCCTAAGGACACAAAGCCAGATTTCAAACCCAGGTCTAACTCCAATTCTTCTTGACCCTTATACATTTTTCTTAATAAACTAAAGGGCATAAGAACAACAGCAAGAATGAAACCTTCTGATATGGCTCTGTCTGTGCCTTAGCTTGAAAAATGAGAGGCCCCTGGTTTGGTGTCACAGACTCTTAGAGCTAGAAGGTATAATTTGATCTCTCCTTTTATGAAGAAAGAATCTAAGGTCCAGAGAAGTTCTCAAGCTCCTTTCAAAATCATCTAGTCTTTCTTCCTTAGACACTCCCTTTGGTAAGCTTATGAGGAGGAAAACCCTTTGGGATACAGGGGAGAGTATCTGGAGGAACGTTAATTGTTACTCTTAGTCTTGTTGGTAGTCCATTAAAATGTGATCTTTTCTCTTGGCTGTTTCCCACCAGTTGCTGCCCTGCCCCTCTCTTTCCTGCTTTATCCTGGAACAAGTGGGGTTTATACACCTGACCTGCCAGTTCCCTGGGGGCACAGCAGTTACCATACTTGTTGTTTTGTGCTGCACTGAATTGGCTGGGTTTTGTTCCTGGTTCTCATTGTGTAGTGGAACATGAGAAGCATCAAAGATTTTTCTCAAATGAAAGGATAGGATCTGTGTATGTTGGTTCAGTCTAGGCTTTATTGTCTCATGAGCTCTCTCAGCCCTTGGGGATTTCTCACCACTTCGAAGTCTGAAAAGGACTAGTTTGCAGAAACCCAGCTCTTAGACCAAGATTAAGGTGAATGTTAGTGTCTTATGGGAAATTCACTGACTCTGAGCTGGGATACCAGGCTGAGCCCTTCCACTGATTAACTGTGTAGAATTGAGCAAGTCTCACCTTGTCTGAGACTGCATAGGATAATAAAAATACAGTTGGTCTGGTAGTCTCAGAACTTGAGTTTAGCCCCTCTTAGACCTGCTTTCTGATGGTTAGAAAACTTAATTCTCCTACAAGCCCATTTTTCATTCAGAAAAATGAAAGAGTTGGATTAGAGTAGATGATTTTTAAAGGCCCTTCCAGCCTTGCCACCCTAATACCTGCCCAGTAGATTCTCACATTGTTAGAGGGTCACATCACCAATTAAGTTGGGAGAAAGAAATATATATATTTTGTATTTTTTAACTGTATCTAAAAGATCCTGAAGATGAGAAGTCTCTAATGAGGTTTGTTACAATTCTTACCTTGTTTGCATTGCACATTTACCCCTTCTTAAAAGCAACAAATTCCCATAATGAAGGCACAGTTTTCTGATTATTAAACATGTAATAAGGGCCCCTTATTGTTTGAGGCTGCTGGGGACATTTACTTAATCAAAGTCCCTTTCTGGACTCTCAGTCAGTAGCCACTGTTGATAAGTCTGCAGATATGAGAGGTAAACACATTAGAGGGAGAGGGTGAACAGCCTGGTACAATGAGGTATTTTCCTAGAGGAAGAATGTCCCAAGCAGACTAGTCTGGTCTGCACTGGTCTTCCGCTAAGCCTCATAGAAATCTCCATAGACTTTATATTATTCTATTTGTCTTATATTTCCTAGAATGAAGGTTGTAAAAGAGTTAGGATTATTGACTTTCCGGACTGTAAGGGAGTTGAAGAGGCCAAGAATTTTCTTTTGAAGAGTGTTTAGGGTTGGGAGGCTGAAAGCTCTGGGTAAATAAATATCTTTGTTCAGGTACAATATGATAGACTGAGGCCTATCTATCTCTATGTGACCTTAACCTGTGAGTAGTCACCCTGGGAACAAGAACACTTATTCTTGCCATGCCTGCTAACCGTTGGAGCTTATCTTTGGAAATTACCTTTAATAGCTGGCAGTTGGGAAAAGCTTTTCAGTTGGATTCGTCATGCAAAGGGAAGTCTGTTCTGCACTAGGCTTTATGCTAGGCCCTGGAGATTTGAGGATCTTCAAGATGCAATCTTTGCCTCTTAGAACTGTGGGGGAATGGGGCAGAGGGGAGGGACTGAGGGAGGCAGAAACATAATGAACTGTAATTAAAGTGAAACAAATACTGCTTCCTTTGGGGGACCATCAAGGACGGATAGAAGTTCGATTAAGGGAAAAGGTGGGTGAAGTGTTCTAAACACAGAATAGCTCGAGCTATGAATATTAGGATGCAAGAACATGAGTGTGTGTGACAGAAATAGAAAATAAGATGTGACTAGAGCATCACTTTGTAAGGGATGATGAGACATAAAGGTTCTTTGGGGCCACTTTGTGGAGGGCCATTTGTTCCTTCAATAAATGTTTATTGAGGGACGTTAGTAAACCAGGGATCAGCCTTGAGTCCCCTAGTCTTTTGGAGCAGACAATAGCCAACTTTAACGGTGCGTGAGGAGTTTGCATTCCTACCTAAGGACCTTTGCACACATGTTCCACCTCCATCCCAATCTCCAGTGTTATCCTTCCTTCCTCCTTCCTTTTTGCCTGGTTAATTTATATTCATCCTTTAGTGCTCAGCTTGGAAATTACTTCCTTAAGGAATACTTGTTTACCCCACTCCCATTTTCCTAGTTATGAACTTGATATCTCCTTCAAATCACTTGCCCCAATTATGTTATATGTTCAGTATCTGTTCTGTGTTTATTAATAATTATGTTAATGTTCAGTATCTGCTCTGTGTTTAATCCTTCTCTTGTTTGCTGCTCTTTCCCCAGCACAATGTTAGACACATAGTTGTCATGCAATAAATACTTGCTGAAAGGATTGACTGAAGCATGCCCATTGAATTTAGCAGTAAGCGGTCACTGTTGACCTTGGTGAGACAGTTTCAGAGAAACGGTGGGGGTGGAAGTCAGATTGCATTGGACTATGCGGTAAGTGGGAAATGAGGAAATGAGGGCAGTGATGTGTAGACAAACTTTTAATATGCGTGACTGTGAAGGGAGGAAGCAAATAAGGTAGCTAGAGGAGAAAATGGGGTCCAGATTTTTTTTTTAATGGGAAAGACGAACTTTTTTAAGTGATAACTGGAAGGAGTCAATGGAGAAAGGAGTGGTGGTGGAGATAACCAAAAGTGCATATCTTCTGAGAGGTGGGGTAGGATGGAATCTAGAACAGGAGCGCCATGCTAAGCATTTGAGCCTTTGTTCTGTAGACATTGGGGAGTCTGGGTGAACCAGCTAATATTATACAGTAGTACACAGAGAAGAGAAGCCAAAGACCTGAACTCAGACTGTGCTGAAGGGCAAGGAAGGATTGGAGAGACATCTAGGAGGTGGAACCAGATGGATATGAGAGGAGGGAATAGGGGTCTTGATTATTGTGCCCCTATTTCCTACCACACAGCAGGTGCTAAATTAGTGTTGAATGGCTTTGAGTTTCTCAAGACTGGAGAAATCAGGGCAGGCTGGGGAAAGTGTAGCAATAACAAGTTCTCTCGAATATCCTCATTGTGGAAAGTCCTGAACCTTTTTGCATTTTGGAAACAGCCAGAAGTAGTTCAGAGCCAGGATGTTGAATTGTTGAATAAGTGGGTGGTCAGGTTAGAGACTGTTCATTTTGGGTTAAAAAGTAAAAACAAGAAACAAGGTGTGGCTTAACATAATGAGATTTGCTGGGGTGAGGTGTGGCAGTTCACAAACCAACTCTGAAAGCCCTTCCCTGTAAGAGTTCCAAAACTGTTTCAAACTGGTACCTCCAGAACTTGGGAGATTAATTTGGATGTCTGTTTCATCAGAAACCCTCTCACTAATTCACTGTCTTGCCCATTGTTCATAACCCAATTTTTATGAGCCTCTCAGACTTTCTGCCTTGGAGTTTGTGAGGATAATGGTGTACTCCCTGGCCTCTGCCACCCGTAAAACAAAAAAGCCCCTCATGAGACTCTGAGAATTTTAGATCCAGGAGGTGATGGGCATATATGTCCTATCACTGGATTTAGAGGAGAGAAGTGAGTGGGTCGAGGTTTTTCAGCCTCCTGCCAGCTTGCTTAACTTTTCTCTGGGGTATGAGGATAGCTGTCTGTGCCCTGGCTGCCCCAGAATGCTGCTGAGCAATCTCGAAGTGCCTGGAGCAGTGTATTGTCTATTCATGTCCCCTTTGCCTGTGAAACAGGGTTCAGTGGCTGTCACTGTGCCTGTAGCAGTCTAGAGTTACCCAGAGAGAACAAAGCTGCATACACAGAAAGCACAAGGGAGTCTTGTAACAACCTTGTCCCGCCTTCTAGGGCTGAGTCAGGTACCACAGCTTGATCTCAGCTGCCTTCTTTATTTCAAGAAGTTGGCATCTGAGCCACACCAGGAGTAATGTGTTTTGTCCCTTTTGGAGGGACATAGACTGACTCTGTGCCATTGTCCATGCTAATATCTCAGCCTACATAGTGCTTCCCCATTCTTTCTCAGCCTTTGATAAATCTTCCCCATCTTTCAAGGCTCAGCTCAAGTGTCAGCTTCCTCTACAAAGACTTTCCTGGCTCCCCTAAGAGGAATTAACATGGTAGAGTGGAAATAGCAAGGGCTTTAGAATGAGCCAGACCTAAATTGGGATATAAGATCTGCCACTTGGCCTATCACCTCTGACCCCAAGTTTCAATTCTCCCATCCATTAAATGAATATAATAATACCTGTCTCACAGGGTTGTTTTGAGAATTAAATGAGATTGGGTGTGTGAAAGCAGCTAGCACAGTTCTTGGCATTTAGGAAACATTCATTAAATGTTTGTTCTTTCCCTTCTGTACCCATAACTTCTTTCTCTAAACGAAAATAGCACTTTGCTTCTAGTTCTGAAAGAACATCTAAGTGAAAATTTACAATGTGGAAGAATGTCCCATTTCCAGTGGATTTGCTTCCTGAGGAGCAGAGGTGATGTTATCCAACAATCTCCAATATAGAGCTTGGAGAGGACCCATGGGTCTAAAGAGAGGACCTATGATGGTGTTGAATGAATGAGCTCCTGGACTAGGTGATGCAAAATCTGTACAACCAGGACCTTTGAGGAATAGGAAAAGGAAATAACATGATTAACCTAGAGAGGAGATGTTTTGGGGTTCTGGCTGGGAATAGTTGTAGGAAAGGCTGATCTGAAAAGAGACCTTGCTCATTTTGTCTCCTCAGAACTATAAATAAGGACTGACACTTCTAGAAAAGGCGGGTTTTGTTTTGGTAGAAAAAGGAATAATCAGAACTATTTCTTAAAAATGGAATGAGACTATTTTTGAGGCCATGAATTCCCTTTCCCCAGGGAGATGAGTAGGCAGGGTAAGTGCTTACGAGAGATCTCATGGAGGAGAGAAGTGTGTGTCCAGCAGAGCATTGGCCCAACCCTTTCAACATGAGATCCTGTTACCTCAAGTCTTATTCCACATGGTAGAAATCTTGTCCCTTTGACCTCCTGCTACTTCAGGCCTCTGAACCCCTTGGTTTTGTGTGCAGGTGAAGACGCCTGGAGGTGTCGGGGCTGTGGGGACCATGTTCCTCCGAGCCAGAGATTATACAGGACTGTCAACGAAGCCTGGCACAGCTCTTGCTTCCGGTAAGTAGATCTATCCTCCTGTTTTTGCCATTGCACTACAGGCCAGGAACTTTTCATTTTCTGGAAACTACACAAACAAGTTTCTGCCTTGAGAGTTTCTCTTTCGGTGGGTGCAGGGTAGGGAGAGACATGCCAAAGAAGAGCACATGAACAAAGTGAGAGTGGAAGAGCCACCAATGGGCCGGGTACAGCTAGAAATAGGGTGCGGGCAGGTGAGAGCAGACCTTTCCATGGTGTCCCAACACCCTCGCTTTTTAGGTAAGGAAACTGAGGCCCAGAGTGACTTTCCCTTGCCTACACTACTGATTATGCAGGTGTCTTAAGGGTTGTTTTTGGTGCAGTTGGCAAAGCCAGCCCTTCACTGCAGGATGCCTCCCTAGTTTCCTGCTTTTTGTTATTAACTTTATTATAGCTCTTATTGTTTTAAGGCAGCTCAGTTTCTTGAAAATAGCACAAACTTTAAAGTCAGATTTGTTTCTGCTGTCTGAGGTTATTTCCTCATAAGGAAAACAATAGATATTAAGGATCTATTTCATAGACTTATTAAGATTGAATTAAATAATATATGCCAGGGCCCCAGAACATGGTGGACACACACTGAATGGTTGTTACTTTCCGCTGTGAGATTGGAATCTTCATGAGTGGGAGCTTGTCTTTGCATTTTCCAGAGCATAAAACAGTGCCTGGCCTGTAGTCACTACTCATCTGAGGCCGGGAGGGCATGTGTTGTCCCCGTTGTCTGAAGTGGTGGGGCTGTGCTCCCGTTCTGAGAATGAGACAGACTAAACAGGCACCACTTGCTGTAGATTCCAGCTCCCACACATAGCTCTTGCTGCAAAGCATCTCCTGTGCTGATATTGACCTTTCAGCATTTGCCTCCACCCGATTGGAGGGGAGCGCGGGGAGGGGTGCTTCGGGGGTTGCGGGGAGGGCTGGAGAACTCTGGCCTCTGGAAGAATTGAAGAAGAACCAGCATTTTCTGCCCTTTTATCTCTAACTCAGCTCTCCAGCCTTCTCTAGATCTAATTGCCTTGGTTCTTCCTCCTTTTACTCTCAGGGAAGTTGATTCTACCTTTACTGTGCATTTTAGTTAGATAGGAGCAGATGTCAGAGCTGTAAGGGACATCATAGACAAAGCCTTGGGCTAACCCTCTCATTTTAGAACTGAAGCTAATGAGCAACATCAGAACCTAGTGAGTTTCTAGGCTGGGGCTTGCCTTGGCATCTAACCCATAAGTCATATTTATTCCTACTGCTTTCCTCTTTGTATGAACATTTCCTATCCAAAATAAGTAGGATTGGGTAGAACGTGGTAATCTTTGGACTTTCTGGATTCTCTCTTAACTAAAGAACTTCAGAACTAGAAGGGACCACCTACTTATGCTATAACCCCTTCATATCAGACATGAGAGGCCTGAAACTAAAAAGACAAAAAGAGTTACACACAAACAGGCCATGGAAGACAAGAGTTGGCCTTAGAACTGAAGGCTTGGGTCATTTGCAGGTCTAGTCAGGTGCTAGTTTATTAGAGAGCACCCTGTATGTGTGAAAGAGAGACATACAGAAACACACACAAATACATGCTTGTAAAGAAGTAAGGCACATTATCCTGGCAGGTAAGAGTGCAGGTTATGGGATGACTGTCTGGTTTCAAATCCTGGCTTTGCAGTTTATTTACTGGCCTTAGGTGACTCCCTTGAACTTCAAGCATCTCATCTGTAAAATGGGAATAAAAATAGTACTCATCCCATAAGGTTGTTGGGGATAATTAGATGTAATAACCTATATAAAGTGCCGAGCATAGCACCTGAAACATAAAACCTTTAATAATCAGTAGCTGTCACTTTATATTATATCGTGAGTTTGTCTACATACTTGTACATGCATATTTTTTTTCTCTTATTACATACTCATTGGTCATCTGATATGGAGCCTCAGGGATTAAGTTAAACTTTGAACTACCGTGGCATGATTAAACCAAAGATCATGCTTGTGGGAGAAGTAGAGCATCCAGGTTCAGTCTCCCCTTTACAGCTTTGCCTCAAGGAAGGAGTCTTTCTAATTCAACTCTATTGAAGGAGCTCATCTCCTGACTCCTGAGGTTTCTCACACAAACTGGATAACTGGAGCCTGGCAGTTTGTCCTGGGGAGAGTGGCCACTTTGGAGCCAATTTGACTTTTGTCCAGAACGGAGGAAGATCTTCAGTGCTGGCAAGGACTGTGTCTGACTCCAGAAGTAAGCCCAGGGTTATGAGCATGAGGCATCAACCTGAATGGTCTATTAAGGTCTCTTCAACCCTAGCTCACCGGTGATTCTCTGATGAATTCAGAGTATTTGGGTGCAGTTCTGCTGGAAACAGGACCCTGCCTTCATGCTACTCAAAGAAATTCATTCTTCATGACTCCCTTCCAGCCTTGCTCTTATCCAGCTGGGCTACAGTTACAATAAAGGAAATGACTTTTCTTATCCCCTTCCCCCACACCTTTGTTTTTCTAGTCACAGGGTGGGGCTGGATATTGAATGGAGAAATTGCTGGTGTTTGGCCCAAACTCTTCTCCTCACCTTCTTATACTACCCCATCCCCCATCTGCAGCCATATCCGTAATCCTGCGTTTTATAGCTTCCCGCCAGTTTCTCAGGTGCCTGGGACAATAGGAAGCCACTTAAGGCTGGAACCTGGGACTGTACAGAGTAGGCCAGCTGACAGATCTCCTAGAAGTAGCCCAGTCTGTAATTGTGCTGGTACAGTTGGGCGCCTGGCCAGGATCCTTCTGATCTCTGGACACCTGACTGACCAGCCCTCCTGCTGCTGCTTCTCAACTTTTGCAACAGGTCTGTATGGACTCTAAGTACCTCTGGCCTTCCCTTTCCTTGAGCAGTGCCATTGATTCTAGAGCTGGGGCCATTCTCTCTGAAGTTCTCTGAAACTGGCTCCCTCTCATGTGGGGAGGCTGGGAAAGCAGCCAGACTGTGTGTCGTTTGTAGCTGAAGTTAAAGTGTGGAGATATGAATGATGACTTGGACTCTTGTCATGTTGGCAAAGCGAAGAACCTTGGCAAATTTTCTGATGATTGTTCTTTCACTCTCATTAGAGATGTTTGGTCCAGGAGAAGTGGTTGTGGGAGGAGGGGAAAGCTGCCTCTGTTAGTCTTTATGGCCCCTACCTGGGACTCGTTGCTTGACCCTGGTTCCTAACAGTGTTATCAGAGGGAGGAAAAAACCACCATTCTTAAGGCTCCTGGGAACTGTTCAGGGCCTCTTTTCTCAGGATCAAAACACAGACTATTTGAGCTTTCTCTTTTAAGAAGTGATTTTTCATGTTTGTGCTCTAAAAAAGGGGTAATACAGTTAGAAAGCTGTTGTCACTTCATCAGACAACAGACCATTTCTGCTAAATTTGTGACTCCAGGAAAGTTCAGTGAGGAAGTTACACATGTAGCAAACGGAGACTGTGGTGTAATAGGCTGGCCGATGACAGAGTGTTTTCTGTGATACTGAAAGCCATGCTCATTTTCTCACCTACACCCCCATCTAAACAAGCACTATTTAGAATCACAATTGCGGTAACAGTTTCCATTTATTGAGTGCTTACTCTGTGCTATATTATACACTGTCCTAAGCATTTCACATGCGTTATTTCATTTAATTCTTACAGCAACCTAAGAACTGTAGAACTGGTCTTAACTTATTTTACAAATAGGGCAATGGAGGTTACTTGCTCACAGTCACAGAGCCAGTAAGTAGCACAGCTGGGATTTGAACCCAGGCATTCTGACCTTTTACTTAGAAGAGTCTCTTTGCATTCCTGAATATGGGCATGTCATTTAACCTCCCAGAGGCTCTGTTTCCTCTTCTGTAACTTCAGGATCAAAACACTTACCCTACCTACCACACACTGGGTATCAGATAGCATTGAAGGGTTGGTTCATGAACTCTCAACTGTCAGTAAAAATGCCATTAAATTTCTCCTGAGTCTCTCTCTGGCTCAGGAGTGTGTAGAGCAACCCTGCCATCTGCTGTTGTACTGTTGATATTGCTGCCGAATTTAATGATCCAAGCCTTTGATTCTAGTTTGCTATTTGTCTAGTTTATCTCTAAGGAAACAGCCAGCCAGGTCATTAAGTCTAGCTACTGGATGGGAGGCTGGGGCCTTCCTGACAGGACAGGAAGGACAGACACCTGGGCCTTCCTGTGCCCCTACAAGGGACTCCAGCGTGAACATAAACTAAGACTCCTGGTATGTATCAGCATTATGTAACCTGCAGTGTGCTTTAATCCTGCCTTGTTCTTTAGGAAGAAAGAACTAAGACCCTGTAGAAGCCCCATAGCTGCTATTCAGGGCAGAGATGAAGAGGGGTGGGGTGGGGCCAGGGATGGATGACTGACGTCTGTTAAGCTTTGTTTAGTGAGTTTCACTTAGACTATCTGATTCAGCTCTCACAATAATCCTGCAGCCCCATTTGGTAGTAAAACAGGAAGGCTCAGAAAGGTGATGTATCTTGCCCAGGGTCACACAGAGCTGACATTTGAACTCAGGTCTCCCTAACTCCCCAAAGGGTCCTCTTTGCACTGGGACTCCCAGGAAAGAAAAGTAGACTTGGAGTTAGAAGACCTGAATTTGAGTCTTAGCTGAGCCAAGATAGCTGTGTAACTGTGGGCAAGTTCCTTTGCCACTATAAATCTCAGTTTTTTATCAATAAAATGTGGTGAAAGTAATCCACCTCATAGCATAGTTGTGAGGGTCAAGGAGGTGATGGAGAAGATACTTCAAAAACATTAGAATGGTGTAATGTGAAGGGTTAGCAGCAGCACATAGCAACATTGTGCTTCTTAGTCTAACCAACCATTCACATGTAACTTTGAGCATCATCTACTTAAGGGCATCAAATTAAATGCTGTTGAGGAAACAAATTTGACATACTGCCCTGGCCTCCTAACTGACTCCCTCAGACAATTGAAAAACAAGTAATAATGTGGAGCATTTCTAATAGTGGGCTCTAGACTGGCTTCCATTCTGTCTCTCCCCTGAAACGTTCTCTAAAGCTCCACTTTAGAGAAGAGTGGTCCAATGGCCACTCTTCAGTCTTCATCTTATATGACCTCCCAAACTGCACTAGAAGAAGTAGAGAAAAGTGAATCAGAGTTTGGAGTCAGGCTGCTTGTGTTTTTATTCCAGCTTCTATACCAGCCACCTGACCTTGAGTCAGGTGCTTACTCTTTTTCTACCACAGTTACTTCAGCTGTAAAAGGGGAAATGGTTCTCACCTCAAAAGGTTGTTGTGCAGATTAAATTTGATCATGAAGTCAAAGCCTTTGCCATTACCTGGTCATAGTTAAGACTTAATAGATGTTAGCATTTATTATTGGTGTCTGTCACTGTTGAAACATTCTCTTCCCTTGGCTTTCATAACATTCCACACTATCCTGGTTTTCCTCTGCTTCTCAGGTCATTCTAGTTTGCTTATCCTTCTCTAGCTAGCTGTGAAATGTTGATGTTTCTCCAGATTCACTCTCTATTTTCTCCCTAGGTAATCTCACTCTCACCCTGGCTTCTGTTGTCCTCACATACTGATGACCCCAAAATTCAGTCCAAACCTTTCCACTGAGCTCTAGACCTATCTAGCCTACTGTCAACTTCACATTTCCATTTGAATGTCTTCCAGACATCTCAGACCCAGCTGGACTTTCAATCTTCACCCCAAAACTGACTCCCCTTCATTGTAACCTGTCCCACTGGAGGGCAGCACCATCTACTTACTGCTCAAGCCAGAACCTGGGAGTCCTTGATACTGCTTTTCTCATCTTCCAAGCCTGTTAGTTCTGTTTCTAGATAATATTTTGAGCGTGTCCACTTCTTTCCATTTCTCCTTATACCACCCTGCTCCAGGCTACCATTTTCTCATATGGATGCCTGCAATAGCCTTCTCACTGTCCATGTTCACTCTGTCCCCTCTAATATATTCTCCATAGAGCAGCCAGAGTGAGTGATCTGTAAAGAAAAATTCTGACCACATCACACTGTGTCATCTCTCTGTTCTTATACACTTCCACAACTTTCCAGCATTCTTAGATAAAAACCAAAGTCCTTAATGTGGCCTGCAGAGTCCCCATAGTCTGTCCTCTCCCCACAGCCTCTCACCGTCTCTACTTCAGCCTCACTGCTCCTCGCTGGGTCCAGAACACACCCTTCTTCCTTCTGACACGGCCTTTGTTCATGCTGTTCTCTCTGCCTGGAATGTCCCCTCGCCCTCTTTTGGCCTAATTAACTCCTGCTCATCCTTCAGATCTTTACCTGGGTGTCTCATAGAAATAGTTATAGAATAGGTCATGGCTCTTGTTTTGTGCTTTCTTAGACCTTTCCTTTGAAACTTCTTTTTGTGATTTTAATTTCACATTTATTTATTTGATCATCTCCTTAATGACATCCTGAGACCCCTAATATTCTGTAAACATAACTTGGTCAGGAATCATGTGGCGTTTTGCCCCTCATTGTGTTACCACTGAGCACATTGTTGGCATGGGAGGGATATTTGTTAAAAGAATTGCCGGGGTGGCCAAGAGATATGATGTAAGTGAGGCCTTTCCCGGCCCTTCCCCTTCCCCACATCCTTCCCTTAGCAGCCACCATGGTGCAGTTACTGTAAATGGCAGGGAGGAATTGGTTCCGGACATTGGGTTGTTTTGGAAAATTGCCTGCAAATGTTGAGGTGAGAAGTTAAAGCTTTGTCTTTGCCCCCAAAAGAGCCAGAGAGGCTGATCCAGCAGTCCTTCTATCCAGCAGTCCTTCTATCCAGCAGTCCTTCTATCCAGCAGTCCTTCTATCCAGCAGTGGATCTTGAGCTGCACTTCTCTGTAGGTACAGTCCTGGGGAGAGAGAGGCAGTAGAGGGAAGAATGAGTTCAGCTACTCTAGCACAAACTAATTATGAATTGCCCTGAAGTCTGTCAAATTTTGATTCTAATCGTAAGTTTTTAAAATTTGTTTTTAAAATTTTAGAAATCTTTGAAGGGTGGGAAGGTGTATATGGGTTGGTGATTCCCTATGCATTTTGAAATGGAAATTTGTCCTCTGGGAGTTACACTAGTTAGATCTACATATTAGGAGAGCAGTAACGTGTGGTAGTTAAAAGCACAGACTCTAGAACCAGATTGCTTGGGCTGATATCCTGGCTCTTCCATTTATTAGTTGTATACCTTGGGCAAGTTATTCACCCTTTCTCTGCTTCATTTTTTCTTCTATGAAGTGGAGATACTGACCTCTTTTCTACCTCCTAGTGTTATTGCAAGGGGTAAAATGAGGGAAGTCATGTGTAGCACTGAGTGGCAGGGCCTCACACAGAGTAGTGCTCCTGAGTGTTAACCATTTGTTATTAGCTGCTAGGGAACCAAATGTCTCCCAGGGCTGAATGATATGTGAATTGGTGATTGTTACATGTCTAAAGAAGTAATGATTTTTATTTAATTAAAAATAAGTTTTTAAAAAATAGTAGAATAATGAATGGCCAGCAGTGAAACAGAAAATGAAAAGTCAATGGGGCAAAACTAGTAGTGTGTCCAGATAAAGATACTGAATCTTGATTTGGACACCAGAAGGAAATTTTTTGTTTTAGACAGGGCTAGTTTGGCCAGCTCACTCCTGCGAGAATAAAATTTCTCTCCATGGCTTCTCACTTCCCTTTATTTTAAGTCCATGCTCACAGAGCAATCTTCTGATGCCTAATTCAGCTTCCCAGAACTCTCGATAATAGGAAGGATCTGGAGGTAGTGCCTGTATAGGGGATGTGGGTGTTCTGATTTCATAACATATGGGTGTCAATTCATAAATGGACAGTGGGGTTGATAAATGGTTGTGTAGAGCCATCCTAGAATGTCTGCACCTCTCTGGGTACTATGAAGTCTTGTTTCTGGACCTAAAAGACCAAAAACAAGGCCTGGATTAGGGTCATTCACCAAGGTGACACTAGCCTCTGGGTCGTCATCCAGTCAATCTTTCTCTGACCATAACCCCTTCCTCGTGGCTTCATTCAGCACCGACCTACTAGTGTGGAATTTTTCATTCTCATAACTCCTTTCTTCTACAGAGGAAGAAGAAATTGAAGCCCAGAGAGCTTTATTGGCTTGCCTCAGATCACTCAGAAAGTTTGTTGTTAGCCAGGTCACATTTCCAGGTCTTCTCTGCCAGGCCAGGGCTCTTCTCTGGGCATCCCCTGGGAATTTGTTAAGGCATCCAAAGCATTTTTCCCCCAGTGCAGCCGGGAGGAGAACGTCTGTGTAAACAAGCATTTGACACTGAATGTTGGACATTCAGTTTTCTAATATTAGTATCACAGAGCAACAGTGGATGATTATCTAAAAGGGGTTGTGTGATCCCATTCGTACATTCTACACCCCATACAAACAAATCTCAGCTGTTAAAATGAACAACTCAGTGAAAATGTAGCCTGAGGACAAAGCCTTAGCCTACTGTTCGTGAACACTCATTGGCCAGCAGACGTCATGTGGATATATATATAGCCAACTGTAGACTTGAGAGAGACAAACTGGCAAGTAAAGACCAGCGTGTCTTTGGTGTTTCAGGCTTTCCATCCTATTCATTGGGAAGCTCTGCTGTGTACATACCTCTGATAACTCTTCACTGCCTAAGGGCTACTCTTTCACCTGGCATACTGGGCCCTTGGTGCTCTGCCCCTGCTCTCTTCCACCATCCCAGCCTCCTCTCTGGTCACTCCTAACATGTGTCCTGCATTGCAGCTTATGGGCTGTACTCTGTTATGCCTTCGTTCATTTGCTCATGTTGTGCCTTCAAACTGAAATGTGATTGTCTGCCTGGCAATCAACCTGTTACATTCAGCCAGTATATCCTGCCCTCTGTGGAAGAGCCTCCCTGAATCCATCATCACCCCTCCCCACCAATGAGAAGAGACTTTTTCTCCCTCTTTGTTATTCTCCTCATATCTCAGTTATAGCCCTGTCAATGTTTGTTTACATATCTAACGTCACTCTTACAGTATGAACTTCTGTAAGTCTGGAGCCATATCTAGTTCGTCTTTATGCCCCAGAGTGCCTAAAATGCAGCAGATACTCCGCGTTTCTTGGGTGAATGACATTTTTGTAGAATGACCACCTTTCTCTTTGGACCCTTGGATCAAGCCCTTCCAGTATGCATCATCACCATCTCTGCTCTGCATGATTCTCCTAGGCAAGAGCTTTTCTTTTGAAGTGGGAGCATGGAATAAGACCTTTGTCTGTAAATATTATTCCAAAGTCTAAAATCATCAAAGCTAGGGCCTTCTGCACTGCCTCAGGGGGCTGCTAATTTGTCTTGTATTTCTCCTCCAAGGGCTAGAATTCCTCCTCCCCTGGCCAGTGTTGGAGGAGTGCTAATAAATTCTTTCTCCACTCTTCACTATTATTGAGGAAACCTCCAAGTACCTCAAGGCAGATTTGAATTAGGATAGTTTTCTTTGCTGTGTCACTTGTCTTCTGGCCATGCCTTCCTGCGGCTGTCCTATAGTGATCTTGGTTAGATCAGAGGGTCCTCTGCTGGGCTCTGTTCCCATCAGTAGCTATGACTCTTATAGCAGCACCAACTGTTTCTGAAGTTGGCTAAAGTCAGGTCTTGTACTTTGTCCTTTTAAACTTGTTTCAGTTCCAAAGGTGGCCTTTTCATGAGATGACCTTATATTCTGGAGTGACCTTTTCCCAAGGTACCCTGAGCACTACCACTAACTACAGTGTCACTGAGGAAGAGAGAGGCAGCTACTGTGGGTTACAGATGACTAAAAACAGCACCAGGGAGGTGAAAGTCCCTGTATTGTATCCAGAATAAGATGAACAACCTGTCTTGCAATCGTTTCCTCATTTGTAGCAAGGGCATAATAGCGATCTGTCCTGCCCGCCTTTCAGAGTCAGTATGAGAGTAGAATGAAGTCAAGTGCAGGAGCACATAGGAGAGAGTAAAGCAGTGCTTTCCGTCTCCAGTGTGCATCAGAAACACCAGGGCTTGTTTAAAATGCAGATTGTGGGGCCAGAAATCTTCATTTTCAGCAATCTGCCCAGAGAAGTCCAGTGCTGCTATTCTTCTAGCCACATTTTCAGAAATACCAGTGTAAGTCAGATAGCAAGTGTAAAATAGTTGTTTGAGGCAACTGTAGTGTCTTGGACCTGGAATCCAAAGACTTGGGTTAAATCCCAGCTCTGCCAATTTTTAGACCTGCGACCTGAACAACAACCTTCTATGTTGAACCTCAGTTCCTCATTTGCGAAAAGGAGATGATAACCTCAACCTCAAGAGTTACAAGAATTAAATAAAAGGATATGTGAGCAAACCCACCTGAGTGCTTGGCTCATGGAACTGTCAGTATTTTCCAGAGTAAGAGCTAAGTGTCTGCAACTGCGGGGGTGTGGTGTCATTTTAATAAACACCAGGCAAAAGAAGATCTTTGGCGTCCATCTTAATCAGGTATCATGGATATCTGGATAGAACCTTAGAGATTTAATCAGATCCCTTCTTTTATAGCTCATGAAGTTGAAACTCGGAAGGGAGGACAGGAAGCCCAGGATGTAAGAGGGTACGCAGACATATGAAATGTGTTTAGATTTTCAGAATGAAAAAACTATTCCGCAGTATACTGGGTGGCAAGGGGGGTGCGGCACTTATTAGCACAGTAACAGAACCACTGTCAGTAACTTTTGAGAAACCATGGAGAATTGAAGGTATTCGTTCTATACCTACTATATACCAGGCACTGGGGATTGATTAGTAAAATAAATATGGAGATGGATAACTGGCTCAGTTTTCAAAAAGTAGGAAAAAGAGATCCTGGAAAAAGTAAACTCATATCCTTTTGACTTGACTCCACAAAATTCCACTAGATGGAATTTTGCAGATAATGGAATAAGTGGACAGTGAGTACTTAGCAAAGGAGCTGATCACTTAGAAAAGGATTCAGCAGCAGTGAATTTGTTATGGCTAATCAGATTTGACTTCATGTTCTCACTAGGTTGCTAGTCATGAGACCCTCTCTTGATTTTTACAAGTCATATGATAAACTCTTTCATGATATCCTGATAGTAAGAATGTAGGCAGAAAATCTAGAAAAATCAGATGTAGGAGTTCAACATACCCAGCAGTTTGGGACCCCATGTTGGAGAGGTGAGATTCCTGAATGTCTTGCTAGGGATCATGTTGAGGAAAAGGCATGGGATTTGACGTTAACAAACCTGGCAAAAGCCCTACACTCACAGTAACCTTGGATGAATTACCCACATCCCTGGGCTTCCTTTGCCTATCCTGTACTCCTTACGAGGTTATTGCAAGAACTAAACTAGATGATACTTTATAAACATTAGTTACTATCACCATTCTCATACTGTAGTTGCTCTTAATGGAGGTCCTGAATCATGTTTGTTTACTAGGCATCTGTGGACATCAGGTGAGGGCCTCAGGTAATCGATCTGGTAGTAGACAGATATGGACCTAGAGCCCTTCTTTGTGATGTGCTTGGGGATATGTCAAGGGAACCCTTCCCAGAGGAGAGTAAATGCTCTGTTGGAGTTGAGACTAGAAAAAGGAGGAGGAGAAAGTCACCAGCTGGGGACATAGGAGACTGCAGGAGCTAAGATGGCAAAAGCTTAAGGGGCTGCTTGCAAGAGCCTTTTGTGGATGGGTCAGGAAGTAGAGTGGGCAGAAGGTGGCCAGAGTGTTGACGCTGGTGGGGAAACTGAAGAGACAGCTTCAGGCAAGCTTTGCCCTTGGACAAGAGCACTATGAGAAAAGTATGAAATATTTGCTCTAAATCATGAGACTTCTTCTTATTGTTGTCCATTTATCATTTTAAAAAGCAGCACTTAAATATAAGAAAAAATATAAATAATGTCAAAATAGTAGCAAATGAAAACTATTCATCCCAGCTTCTTGTCTCACTACTCTAAAGAGAAACTGATAACTACATGGCAGAGTCTTCCAGGTGGTCTCTAAGGATTATGTGCATAGACTTTTTAAACAATGGGATTATTCTTAAACTCTTTCTGACACTTGGATTTCTCACATGACACCTTACCCGGGACAATTTCTGTTTCTGTAGCTAGGACTTACCCTACTATTTTGAACAGTGCATCATATTCTATTGTGTGGATGTGTTATTATACTTAGCCCACTCCCATCATTAGACATATGGGATTATTCCTAATCTTTTAGTATTAAACAGTGCTGGACACATGCCTTGGCACATTTGTGGGAATATTTCTCTAGGCAAAATTTCTAGCAGTGGAATTGGTTGGACTCTCATTTTTAGAAAGACGACTACTGCTGAGTGTAGAAAGTGAGTTAGAAGAGAGGAGGAGGAGGGAAAGTGGTCAGTAATGGGGATGGCGGTGCTCACCTTTCAAGAGTCAGAAGCTGCAGCGTCCGCAGGAGCTCCCTTTCCTGGTTAGAGTCCTCCTGGCCAGTAGAGGGCCACACATGAGCACAGTTCCTTGCACTTCACATTATCTGACCGGAGCCTTCTTTGGAGGAGAGATTGGGGTGATTCATTCATTCGCTGCTCCTCCCCAGAGTGTTCACTTGAGCCTGCCTGCCTTGAAGGCTGTTGTCTCCAGCCTCTGGTAGCCGCCTTCAGCCCCTTCCAAGGAGTCAGTTTGCTCAGCTTCCAGCCAGGTTTCTAACTTGTGAAATGTGTAGGAGATTAGCACCCCTTATGCCATCTTATCCTGTCTGTAACTTCCAGTCCAAGGGTCCCTGCAGATGTCTCTGGAAGCTGTAACTGCTGAATCCCCTGTCAGCTGCTCTGGGGACCTAGAAGAACAGCTTTCCACCCAGGACCAGTATCCAAGGGCAAGAGGGAGAAATACATCCTCCAGTGTGACCTTTTACCTCTCAGTTCTGGGAGGTTTGGGCCCTTTGATCTTGGCCCTGAGGAACCACACACTTGGGTCTGAGCGGCCAGCAGCTTCTCACATCTGGTGATCAGTCCTTCAGTGGTTCCTCCTGAAGGTCTGGATTTATGGGAGTCAGATGGAGTCCACCTAGGAGGGGCTTCTGCTTCTTCAGCTTCAGCTCAGGACATGGGGAGACGGCTGCCCCTCTTCCAGAGGGAGGCAGTTTTCGTGGCATTGAGACGTCCTCTTACTAGTTCCCCACACACCCACCCACCCACTGAGTTCTTTGTAAGGGGAGTGGGGGGAACAGAGAATGCCTGCAGCCTCTTGCTCACATTCCTAGACATCGACTCACTGCACCCGCCGCCGCTGGAACAGCAGGGCTGTGTGAAATGTCAAGAGGAGTTATGCTCATGGGCTCCCTGGCCCCAGTTTCTTTGTGGCTTGCATTTTCTTCTATCCGCATTCTGTTCATCAGATGGAAATCAGAGAATGCAATTAGAAGATAATTTGCTAGTTCCAAATTTAATTTGGGGCCCCCTTCTTGCCTGATCGAATTACAGGGAACATAATAGATTTTTGGTGAGAAATAGTTGGCTCTGTGGCTAGGAGAAAAAGAGCTATGTCCTGTATGTTGTTTTCCCCTTCCACCCTGCTCCTCTGTGCTCTTGTGTGGCCCCCAGGCCAGGATTCTGATCCCCTCAGGACAGCTCAAGAAGTTTAAACTCAACTTGAGACCCAAGGAAATAGGGGGTCCTCTGCAACCTTAGAGGGCTGAAAATGTTGAAGCTGAAAACTATTCAGAGAACTAATCAAGGTCCAGACAGAGGCAGCAGCTTGCTGAAGGCCACATAGCTAGTCCATAGTGGTATTAACAATAGTCTTAATGATATTAGCAGCTAACATTTATCAACCCTTAACGTGTTCCAGACTGTGTGCCACGGGCTTACGTGCAATGCATTGTCGCATTCAAACCCAGACAATCTGGCTCTGGGCCCAGGCTGGGCTATAGCATAACAATGACAGAGCTCAGTATAGACAACCTGGGTTCGAATCTCAGCTTCACCTTTCACCGATACAGCTGGGTGACCTCAGGCAAGCGATTTAAACTTTCTGTATCTCCATTCCTTCCTATAAAGGGGAAATCTCAGCACTACCGACTAGTGTGGGTTAAAATTCATTCATATGTCTAAGTGCTGCAAGTAGTGCTTGGAGCAGGCTGAGCACCCGGTTCAGTGCTCACCCCCCACTGCCTCTGGGGCTGGAATGTGGTGTCTGTGTGGCAGTTGAAAGATGTGGCTGAGTTCTGCACAAATGCCAAAAGCTGGTTGTCACTATTAGAGGCAGTAAACAGAGTGGTTGAGTGCGTTGGCTCTAGAGCAGAGATCAGCAAACTGTAACTCCACCTCCTGTTTTTGTGCATCTGTGATTTTTACATTTTTAAATGGTGGGAGGAGCAAAAGAATATTTTATGGCACACGAAAATTACATGAAATTCAAATTTCAGTGACCATAAATAAAGTTTTATTGGAACACAGCCATGTCTATTTCTTTACATTTTATACATGGTCACTTTCATGCTGCAGTGATGGAGTTGAGTAGCTTTGATGGAGTATTTGTATAGGACTGCCACCCTAAAATATTTGTTCTCTGGCCCTTTACAGAAAAAATGTCCTGACCCCTGCTCTAGAATCATACTTACTGAGTTTGAAACCCAGCTTCACCACTTATCAGCTGTTTGTCTTCAGGCTAGTGACATAACCTTTCAGAACCTCAGTTTCCTCATCTGTTAAATGGGAATGTTAATATCTACCCACCATATATTGATAATTTAAGTATAATAGATAACAGGTGCAGGTCCGGACAGGCTTGCACAATTGTCCATCACAGGACCATGTGGCCTAATGGATAAAGCATCTGATTCCACACCAGAAGATTGAAGATTCATGTCCTTGCATGGTCACTCATAGGCTTGTTTTTTACCCTCCACTTAAAAATTTTCCCTCTCTTGGGATTGCACCCTACTTGGGCCTAGGATCTCTGGGTGTGCCTGCTATTGGCCCTCCCACCCCTCAGGTATAGCCTTGTGCCTGCAACTGTGGAGCTCAGGACCCAGGGCCAAATTGCACCCAGGGTGACCCCAAGGGCACTGCAGGACCAATGCTGGCCAGACCCAGGCAGGCTGAAGCCACCAGCCCCAGTGCCCGGGAACCCACTGGGGATTGGCTACATGAATTAGAGTTAAGATGAAGAGAACTGTGACAGATGAGGTATTGGACTAGGTGTGGGGGATAGGGTAGTTGCCCCAAGGGGGTCAGAGGACAGGTTCATCTTAAACTATAATAGATTATTGTGACAAAAAGTTTGGAAATGGTAATAGTTGGACAATATTATGAATATAACTGATGCTACTAAATTATATGTTTAAAGAAGTGGGAAAAATGTCAGCTTTATCTGTCTACACACACACACATACACACACACACACACACATACACACACACGCACACATACACCACAATAAAAATGTTTTTTAAAAATAGATGCAAAGAACATAACATGGGTCCTGGAACATAAGTGCTCAGTAAATGGTAGCTTATAATAGGGTACAAACACAATCTCTCTTTTCACATTTATTGTTATCCCTGTGCCCAATGAGAGGAATGGAAAAAGGCTCTCTTATAACCCATCTACCACTTTTGCCATAGACAAAGGTGACTTCACTGGAGAGGAGCATGTGCCTGCTGGGAGAGAGCTGGTCTCACTCCCTCAAGTCAAACAGTGAGGTCTGGACGTGCCCCAGTCTTCTCCAGCAGCCTTGCTTTTTCCCTCAATAGTTCTGCAGATGAGATAAGGGAGTTTTCAATGGTGGGCTCTGGTTTGGGTATCTCTATAGCTGGGCTTTTCAGACAGACTCCCATTCTAGATATCTAGGCCCATCATCCCCACAGGCACCTGGACCTTGTTCTCCATCATCCCCCATTTTTCAATTTGAGAAGCCTGGTTACCATGGACACAGTGGAAGAAGCACCACTGCCTGCCTCCTGAGGCCAGTGGATGGTATTCTGGGAAAGAACAAATAAATGAAAGAGAGGGGACAGGTGACTTGGGCTCAGTCCCTGTGCTCTCTCCTACTTACAGAAGGGCTTTGAGGGAGATGTTTCCCTTTGAAGAGGCAGAATGAAGTTCAAGGCCTGAGATCTCTGGCTCTGGAGTCACATGGGCCTATATTTAAATCCCAGCCCTGCCACTGACTAGTTTTAGGTAAGTTACCTAATCTCTCTGTACCTTGCTTTCCCTTAGGTAAGTTACCTAATCTCTCTGTACTTTGCTTTCCCTGTTTGTAAAGTGGAGATAATTCCCACCTCAAGGAAATAAGAGAGTGCTTATACAGTGCTTGCCACATAGAGAGGCACTAGGTGTTAGTTAACACTCTGGGTCTTGTTTCCTCATCTGCATCAGCTCTGCCCAGAAGGGGAGTGGCAGCCCCCATTGGCCAGCTCTTGGGGCTGTCCCCAGGCCAGGCAGAGGGAAAGGATGAATGGGGACTCTAGTGCCAGGAACAAGTCAATGCCTGCATGGAGCAGAGAGCCCAAAGGGCAGCTTTCTGGACCTGGGTCTCTGGACCTGCTTCTCCTGCCATAGAGGCCCCACTTCTGGGGGTGTGGCTTGGCCTGAAACTGATATCCTGGGCTATTCTTTACCTCCCAGCAGAGTTACTGCCATTTGGGCAGCTCCTCAGGCTGGAGACACTTGGAGGCAGATGTGCTCACTCTTTTTCCTGCCCTGTGCTCAGGGATGGACGCTCAGCCAACCCTGGTTATTGTCTGTGGTGCCTGCCTACAGCCTCTCTCCAGCCCAGCTCCACCCCTTGCCTGCAAGGTCTGTTTCCTAATAGCTGCTCCAACCACACACCTCGGTTCCGCGAGGAGCCCCTCCTCTTCCTCCCTCCCTCCCTCCCTCATCAGGGGTGGGACTGAAGAAGAAGGCTAACTTGACAGCAGCGCTTCTTTCTTAGCTAGTCACCGGCCCCTGCCCAAGAATGCCTGTGCGTGTGTAGCCTCCGCAGAGAGGTGGTTCTCCCGGAGTCCCAAGGGGCCGCCTGAGCTTCCGAGAGCTGGGGAGGAGCCGTTCCAGCCATGAGCCCCTTTGGGAATCTGCTGGGGGGCAAGTGGCCCGCAGTCCTCATGCCCCTCCGGCTGCTCCGGAGGGAGAGGTGAGCGCTGGGCAGCAGGCCTGCAGCCAGAGGTACCGGGAGCCCCAGACCTGTCATGGTGGCCGTCTGCAGCCAGCCTGAGGCACTCCCAGACGGGTTTGCAGCTGAGCTTGTTTATCTGGTGTGGGAAGAAGATGGGGAGTTACTTGTCCATCCCGGCTTACTTCACCTCCAGAGACCCCTTTCGGTGAGTTGGGCTCTGAGTCCCCCTCCCCACCTCCTCTTCTGGCCCCTGGTCCTTCGGGGAGGGCAGAGGCCTCCCTGAATCTGCTTCTCAGATTTCACTTGTCCTCTGACCATGGGTTCTATTAGAAGATAGTAGAAGCTGTTTCCAGACAGAATCGGCCTGGCAAAGGCTCCCCACCATGTCCTGGGAATGGTGAGGTGAGGGATCTGCTTAGAAGGAAGCTCCTGGGGAACTCCAGCTCTCTTTCCTTCCTGGACACACCTGGAAGAGCCTCCAAAAGATGCTGCTGACTGGCCTGCTCTTGTATTACTGCTTCTGGGGGAAGAACACAGATAGGGTGCTGTTCTTCCAGCTCTCACATATCTTACCTGCAGGCTGTGCTGCCTGCCCAGGAATTTGTCCCAACAAGCAGGATGGACAGGTTTTGCCAAACAGCGTGGAAGCTGACACGGTCTGGGTGTGGGCAGCCTGGTACTCGGTAGGCATTCTTAATGGCAAGGACATTTGTCTCCGGCCTAGGGCTTCTGAGTTCTCAGGGGAGTTCAGTTGCTAGGGAAAGGCCTGGGCAAGTGCTTCTAACACTGGGGCAATTGGCTTTGTAGTGTTCCTGAGCTGCAGGGCCAGCCCCCAAGCATGCCAGGCCTGAGTACCTCTCAGGCCTCTTTCTGTGGCGTACTCAGAGGGAGGTGTGGAAGCTTTCTCACTACCTCAAACCTGCTTTTCTTTGCTCTCTGCCCCACCCCGCCTCCAACAGAAACTCCCCGGGGGTTACTGGCCCTCAGGGTCCCTCTTGAATGGAGTCATTCTTGGCTGGGGTGGGGCTTGTTTTCATTCTTTGGGAGCAGCCTGTTGTTCCAAGGGCTGCCTCCCCCTCACTAGTGGTCCTGCCGCACTTCTCCCTTCTGGCTTCCCCAACCCACCCCTATGCCCAGACTTTGCTGCTGGGACGCTAGTCAGGTGGCCAGGCCCTGGGCAGAAAAGCAGAACACCATGTGGTTTCACGGAATTACGGGACTGGTAGAGTGGTGAGAAGCCTCTGGATTTGGGGGAGGGGGAAGGGAACCGGTCCTCAGTGCTGACTCTACCAGGCGTCCTGCTAGGCAGTTTATCCTTTGATCGCTCAACAGCCTAAAGACATTGTGTCCCCATTTTTCAGATGAGGCGACTGGTTTTAACAGAGATAAAATGGGGTCCTTCTGGGCAGCCTCTCCATCTTCCTGAGTTTCTCTCATCCTTCAGAAGGTTGCACCTTTCCCAGGGGCGCTCTAGGTTTGTTTTCCTCTCCCAGCAGAGAGAGGACAGAAAAACGGCCCCTGTAGTTTGCCTGGTATATCATCGAAGGGATGGCTGAGATTCTTTTCTGCAGAGCTGATATGAATTGATCTTGAGTTTAGAAGGCAGGTTTTACCATGTGGAATCAAGATGCCCAGTGTTTGAAGTAGCCACTAGTTTAAGCTAGAACCTCATTAATGCCTCTTATTCTTAATCCGGGAAAGGCAGTTGGGGGAGGGGTTGTTCCCTTAGGGGCCAGGAATGCTGTGCCCCTTTTAATATCTGGGTGCAGGACCAAACTTCTCAGGAGCTACAGCAGATAATGAACTCTCAACCTGGACCTTTGAGGGACAGGCCACCAGTGTCACCCTGGTCTTCCTGTTCTTCGTCTTATTCTCCCCCAGCCCCTCTGGGAAAGCTGACAATCCCCACCACCCCAAGGTCTGTTTGCCCAGCTGAAGTCAGGGGGTACTGACAGACTGACTCACTATAGACCTTCTCCCCTCCCCCAAATGGGAGGTCACATTCCTGAAGCCACATCTGAAGGCACATTGAGCTCTGTTCCACAGGAAGGACCACCCAGACCCTCTCCCAGGTATCACTCTAATCAGTCACTACTGTCACTGCCTGGTCAAAAAGCCGCTTCCACCATCAACCCCCTCCTTTGTTACAGAGTGTCCTGAAGGACTCCTTTCTGACCAGGTGCCTATTCCCTTCCTGGGCCCCAGTTTACTGTCTGCAGAGCGTGGGGACTGGACTTCCTGGGCTCCTGAACATGACCCTTGCCAGATTCTGTGAAACAAATTAAGTCCTTGACCCCAGGCCTCTGGGGGAGTACAAAGTCCACAGGAGTTCCGAGACTGTGGTTGCAAGGAAAGTGACGCACTAGATTCCATGGGGACATGATCAGGCGTGACAACGGCAAGGGGAGGGAACAGAGAGCAAGGATAAAGAATGTAATTTCTGTGCCCTGTACACTCATGCCTGACAGGCCATGCTTAGCAGAGTACATTGTCTTCCTCTGCCACTGCCACTCACGTCAGGGGTGAGATGCAATTGCAGGTGTGCTCTCAATAAGAAAACACCTCAGATTTACAAAAGAAGTAAATTAAGGACTGACTTTTGTCTGACGTCTTTAAAGGATTTTTTAATAGCATTTCTCTTAATGTCCAACACTGATTTAATGGGTTTGGTTTACACATTGTCTCTTGAAGAAAACAAGTGCATCTTTATATTCTAAAGCAATCCATGTTTACAGGGAAAAATTATTCTTAACCCTGCCCAACTTAGCAGTAACATTTGGCAGCTGCCTAAGGTCCTGTGGGAGACTCTCTCCTCATCTGAAAAATGAAGGGCTGAGATCAAGTGAATGGTTCCCAACTCCACAACTCATGTGGTTCCATGGAGACACACAACCTCTTTTCCATTTTTTCCAATTAACGAAGGTTCTATCCTTAACTAATACAACTGCACAAATTACTTAGAACTACAGGCTTCTTGGCTTTCAGTTGGAATTGAATCAGTGCACCCTGATAACACTTATTTCTTGCTGACCAGAGGCTCATTATGTGTTTGGTTAATTTTTAAAAGCAGTGTAACAATTTATTTCATAATATTTAGAGCTAAATTGACAGCCTGTTTCAGTCTACAGGGTCTCCATGAAGGAATAGTAGTAATAGGATCTTTGGCGGTAGAAGACAGGGCTATGATGGACCAGTGTCTATATACCCCTGTTATATCTGCCCCTCTGGGCCTTGGGGAGAGTTGGCATCCCATCTCTAGCCATGACACTTTCAGGCTGGGCATCAGCCAGGCCTTTACCAGGACATGGAAGGGCTTGTTCTTTAACCTGTGTGAATCCATTGTAATAATGACTGTTTGGTTCCATTACCACATAAGTTTGAAAATTTACCTGTAAACATTTGGCCTGAAGAATTTACATGTGATTGAGGGCTGGGCCTATATCTTATCTCACATGGCATCTCCCAGCATAGCACCTTGCCTGTTAGGTCTTGTACATCCTAGATGCATAGTAACTATTTCCCAGTTGATAGGGATTGATTAGAATGTATTGGTTTTCTAATTAGATAAATAATTCATTTTAGGACCTTCTCTACTTACAGAAATCCGTTTGGTTCTGGGCCAAGAAGCAGGTCCATATTGCTCGGGCATGAGACAAAAAAGGGGTCGGTCTGCCTCCTTTCACCCTTGGTGTTCTCAAAGAGGAGAAGGAGGGAAATGAAAACTTACTGAGCACCTGTCATGAGCCAGGCATCATGCTAGGCATTTGTATAAAATCGAATTCTCATAACTCCATGAGAGTTTATCATCACCAGTGTACAAATGAGGAAACTGAGGTCCAGAGTCATGAAGCTAACTGGTTTTAGGTGACACAGATAGTAAATGGCAGAGAAGGAAAATAGACCTTAAAAGAGTTATTTGTGAGAATCTCAACTGATTATCTTTTTTAAAAACTCTGCTGACTCAACAGACCTCGGTTTAGATCTGAGCTGCCCACTGGACTGACTGCCCAGGTTTGGTGCCCTTTGTATCTGCCCAGACCGTCTGAAGTGCTTTGGAAGAGGAGTTTTGGAGGTCTTCCATGCATGTGAGCCTCTCAGTGATCCCCTGGCTAAGGATTTCAGCTTTGTTCACTCTGGCTGCTCAGAAGAGTGTCATGACTGAGGCCCTGGCCCTGGGTTCAGGGTTCTGCTGCATCCATACTGGACGCCCTGGGGCCTGCAGCCAGGGCGAAATTTAACTTTCACTTGAAACTTTCAACAATTGAAAGCTGGAAAAAAAAAAATCTCTTTGCTTTGGGAAGAATACATTTTGGCCAGGGCCTCTGAAAATCTGAGGTGTGATTTTTTTTTTTTTTTTTTTTTTAAGTAGCATCTTACATTTCCAGAGTATATTTTGGATTCTTTTCTTAAAAAGGTAGAGACTTCTGGGGAATGGAATGTTGTAGACTAAATGAAGGTAGAGAATCTTGCCATTTAACAATCAGTTCTTGGGCTTAAGGAAAAGCCTCACAAAGTGTTAACACTAAAAGGACTTGAGTTCTCAGGGCTCCATCCTCCTTATTTTCATAGACGAGAATTCGAGGCCCAGTTTATTTGGATTCTTTTCTTAAAAAGGTAGAGACTTCTGGGGAATGGAATGTTGTAGACTAAATGAAGGTAGAGAATCTTGCCATTTAACAATCAGTTCTTGGGCTTAAGGAAAAGCCTCACAAAGTGTTAACACTAAAAGGACTTGAGTTCTCAGGGCTCCATCCTCCTTATTTTCATAGACGAGAATTCGAGGCCCAGTTTAGTAGATGTGCCACCTTACTCAGGTGTAGTACAATGAAAATGTCTTCATAGCCAAGTATGCATAGGTTCAGATTCTAGCTGCTATAAGTATTAGGCAATGTTGTAGAAGTGACTTGACTTTGCTTTACAGTCTTCTAGTGTATAAAACAGAAATAATCCCACGTTGCAGTGATCAGTATTAGAGATAGTGTAAGTATATAAGTGAGGCACTTCATAGAGTCTATGAAACAGAAATAATCACGTTGCAGTGATCAGTATTAGAGATAGTGTAAGTATATAAGTGAGGCACTTCATAGAGTGCCTAGAATATGGTTGGCATTCAAGTAGCAAGTAATAGTAACTGTTGTTAATATCTAAGCTAGAACTGAAAGTCTGCCATGGCAAACTTCTCTGGGGAGTAGGGGGAGGAGGGAGATAGATGGGGTAAAAGAAGTCAAATATGTGGTGACAGAAAGAAATCTAAGTATGGGAGGGGAACATACAATGCAATATGTATATGCCTTACTGTTAAATTGGACACCTGAAACACTGGATTTCGTTAACTGATGTCACCAAAAAAAAAAAGTAATAAAAAAACACAACTTCTCCAGTGGCCTAAGAACTAATTGTGTTCTGTATCAAAACAGCTTGGGGACTCATAGCCCTCCTATCAGCTGTTCACCTTACCATTCTTCAGAAACACCTGTGGTGGCTGACTTTCGGCCATGCTGCTGGCCGTGCCCTTCGAAGGCATTTCTTGACACACATGTGCATTGGTGATGGGGCACTCCAGCCAGGTGTTCTTCCCAGCAGGCTGGCGTGGCTCTCTCCTGCATGCCTGCACTCGTTTCCCTCCCTGTTCCTTCTCTTGGGCCTGGCAAGGGCACTTAGAGCAAACAAAAGCAGGATACTGGCAATGGAAAGGAGGACGTGTCCCGGTGCTCCTGTGCCCTGCAGCGCACATACCATTGAAAGGGTGTAACAGGACCCAGGCCTGCAGTTGGGTACAAATATGTATGCACTAGCTTTTCTCTATTGCCGACCGGAGAAGGGCAGGACCTGGTGACTATGAGCCACAGAATCCTTGTGCTCTCACCAGGACTGCTGGTTCTTGCCATTCCCACCATTTTCAGTTTGGAAACATTTGCTAAGGGCTTACTCTGCCCGGCCCTTTGCTAGGTGCTGAGTCTACCAAGACTAAATGGGACACTGTTCCTGTCTTCAGGGAGTTCACAGTGTCTAGTGAAGAAGATAGGAGACAAGGAGGAAGCCCCTGCTTCTAGTGCTAGCCCTCTTCTAGGCACCTCACAGTCATTCAGAACCTCACTTAATTCTACCCTGAAAGTAGGAGGCGATATCACCATTCCACAAATGAGAAGTGAAACAGCTGACCTAAGATCATGTAAGTGGTAAGTGGTAGTGAAGAGATTTGAACCTTGGGTCATCTAGGGGAAAATATAGTTATGAACAGAATTGAGGAGATCGAGGGTACAGTCTAAACCCCTCATTTTACAGGTGGGGAAACTGAACCCAGAGAGGGAAAGGGGCTTATCCAAGAGCAGGTAGCTCCTAAGAACTTGAACCCAGGTCTCTCTTCTCCCAATTCAGAACTTATCCAGCAGACCTTTTACAGAGAGGAATTTGAGTTACATGCTCAGAAAGGGTCTTCCCTTCAACCTCCTAAAATTTATGGTTCTCACTGTACCATTCTAGGTACTTCATATCATATTCATACTCTTGATGGCATACTGAATTTTCAAGACCCTGAAGTTCAGCATCCATAGGACAAGTAGGAAATGCTACAGGATGAGGGTGGCTGATAGCAGAAGCCTTCAGTGTTTGTTGAGTGCCTAGGGAAATTGGACACTCCATAGAGAGGGATTCTCAAGGGTCCTGTTTCTGTAGACCTCCCTAGCTCCACAGCTTTCTCCATTCTTTTATACAGTTTCTTCAACTCATTCCTCCTCTACCTCCTGCAGTACTTAAAAGTAGTAGCACTCATTGTGGTCTCTCACCTTGCATTGTTTAAATTAACTTTTGTTTAGACATTCTCTTCTCCAACTCCATTATAAGCTCTTGGAAGGTGGAGTAGGGGACCTTGTATATCTATCTTTTATATCTTCAGTGGCTAGCAAATTACTATAATAATACACTTCCCTTGCCCCTCACAGTTTGCAAAAGGCTTTCCTCATACATTAACTGATTTAGTTTCATGGTGGCTCTTTGTAGTAGGATGTTATTGGTCACATTTTGTCAGTTAGAAAAAGCTACTAAGAGTCATCCAAAGCTACCCAGCTAGTGGCAGTAAGTGGCTGATAATATGAGCTACCATTATTATCTTTAATAGTTAACACTTACTGATTTCCTACTGTACTAGGTCTTTTATATGAACTATGTATGCTTTAGCACATATGATTTCACTTTCACAGTAGTGCATTTCACAAATGAGGAAACTGGGTTAGAGAAATGAAAGAACTTGCCCAAGATGACATAACTGGTAAATGAAAGGGTCAAGATTTAAACTAAGAGGCAGATCTATTCTGCCTTTCGGAAGCGAGGATATGACCAGTGTGAGTGGTGTGAGGCTTTGACAACAAGAATAGAGAGTCTGTTAACTAGAAAGAAAAAGGCAGTGTGAGCTCAGCAGGTCAGAGAGCTCTTAGGTCTGGGTGTTGGGAGGCTCAGAAATGAGGAGGAGCTCGTCTGTGCAGACATGACCTGAGCACACACCTGACCTGACAGAGAGGTGGAGCTTCACAACCAGGTGACTGAAGGAGAAGGGAGCTGTGGGTCTAACATGTACATCGTACACAGTTCTAATGGAGTTTTGTTTTTTTCCCCTAATGTTTTATTTTGAAAATTTCCAAATATATAGAGAAGTTGAAAGAATGGTTTAAAGAACACCCATGTACCCTTCACCTAGATTCATCACTTGTTAACTTTCTCTTTGTCTGTCTGTACACACACATGTGCATGCAATGTATTTATATTTGCTGAACTGTTTAAGTTGTAAGTATCTTGACTTTTACCCTTCATTATTTTAATGTTTCTTCTAAGAATTCTTCTATATAACCAAAGTATTGTTATCACATCTAAGAAAGTTAACAGTAATTTCACAATATAATCTAACATATAGTCCAGATTGCCTCAGTTCGCTCACAGCTGTTTTCTTTTTCTATTCAGAATTGATTCCAAGGCTTAGGTGGTACATTTAGTTGCTATGTCTCTAGGCCTTTTAAATCTCTGCGCCTTTTTTCTCCCCATGACAATAACTTTTTGGAAGACTCAAGACCAGTTGTCTTATCAAATGACCCATGTTCTGGATTTTCCTGATTGTTTCTTTATGCTTAATGTTTTTGGGGAAAGAATGCTATATTAGTGATGTTGTTGAAGGGTACATTTTGAAGAATGGAGGTGACTGAGCTTCTTTAGTTTATTGAGATATCTCTCTAGACCAGAGGTTCTTAACTGAGGCCATGATTAGGCTTCAGTCTTTGACACACATATACCCCACACCTAAATTACATGCACATTTTCCTTATATGTGCTTTTTTATGGAAGAGGCTTCTTGGCCCTTAACAGATTCTCAAAGAGCTTCAAGACCCAAAGAGATTAAGAAACACTGGATCCAAGAAACATCTGGATTCTAAAGATCCAGGAGAGTATCTCTTCTCTTGCCTTTCAGGTGTTCAGAATGCCAGGAGTCCCTCACCAACTGGTACTATGAGAAGGATGGGAAGCTGTACTGCCATAAGGACTACTGGGGGAAGTTTGGGGAGTTCTGCCATGGTTGTTCTCTGCTGATGACAGGGCCTGTCATGGTAAGTAAGTCCCTCCATCTCTGCCTTCTTGGGCATCAGAATCCATTGATAGTGTTTTTGGTTCCCAATGGTCATGCATCTTCTGGTCTTCCCATCAACCAAGGCCTCTCTCTCTCTCTCTATTTAATTATTTAACAGATATTTGTTGAGTATATTTGAGTGCCGGGTAAGGTCCTTCCCTCAAAGACTTAACAGTCCAGTGTTAGGTGTGGGTGAGTAGGCAGGCAGGGAGGAGACACAATACATTTGGGATGAAGGCTGTAAGGGAGAGCATTACAGCTTGAGAGGAGGATACACTGAGGTTGTGTTCAAGGAATCAGAAAGGGAGACTCTGAAATGGGCTGGCAGACTCTGAAATGGGCTGCTCTAGACAAAAGGCTTTAAGCCTAGTCACAGACTTGCCAGCCCTGTGTTGGAAAAACTATGAGCCTGTCTAAGGGGGATAATTACTTCTGGGAAATTGTTCTCATGGCTGAGATCAAAACAGTTTTTTGCAATCTTGGAAATGGAAGGGAGGCACCAACCTGACACTTCCACTGGTACCTCTAAGGTAGGAAATACAAAGATACATTATGACCAGGGTCTGGAGATCCTTGATTGGAGGTCACTCACCCATCCCTATCCTCACTTCAGCAGCAGTGAGGACTCACTTTCTCTTTCTGACCACCTTTCTCCCTACCTGCTTACAGGTGGCTGGGGAGTTCAAGTACCACCCAGAGTGCTTTGCCTGTATGAGCTGCAAGGTGATCATTGAGGATGGGGACGCTTATGCCCTGGTGCAGCATGCCACCCTCTACTGGTAAGATGGTGGCCCTCTGTCCATCCTCCTCTACAAGAGTGGCTGAGAGAGAGTGACAGGGGTAACATGAGTTGTGCGGAAAGACTGCTGGGGTATCAGCATTGAATTCCTATCACAGCAATGCTCTTAACCGGCTCCATAACTTGTAAGCAAGGTGATTAACAGCCCTCTGGCCTCTGTCTTTACCTACTATGAGAAAAACAACAGTGCCCTGCAGTCCTCCTAGAGGGAGAGAATGGCTAGGAAGGTGCTCTCAGAGAAGGATCCCAGAACATTAAAGGCAAAGGCCCCTTAAAGCTCACTCAGTCCAACTGCCTTGGTTGACAAAGGAAGTCAGGATGAGGCCCAGATTGGAGAGGGGGGCTGGGCTCTTACTCAGTCAGAGGCAGGACAAAGAGAACCCAAGCCATCTCATCCCTAGTCCCAGTCCACCCCAGGGAACCCAGGCTTATTCTGAGCAGCCAGCTGGATCATGGCAAGAATGGTAATAGTGGGACTATGGATACTATTGCTGGAAGCCTTGTAGTGCAGTGGTCGCTGGGGGCTTCCAGGTGGGGCTCCAGGATCTTAGCCCCTTTACTGCTCCTTTCCCCAGTGGGAAGTGCCACAACGACGTGGTGCTGGCACCCATGTTTGAGAGGCTCTCCACAGAGTCTGTTCAGGACCAGCTGCCCTACTCCGTCACACACATCTCCATGCCGGCCACCACCGAGGGCAGGCGAGGCTTCTCCGTGTCCGTGGAGAGTGCCTGCTCCAACTACGCCACCACAGTACAAGTAAAAGAGTAAGTATTTTGAGAACCCTGGTGGAAGAGTTCTTGAGCAGAGTCATAGATGGGCCTCAAGGAGCTCAGAACTCCAGTCTTATGCAGAGCTCTCTTTGTCCTCATCTCGTGTCTTTCTCCTGGAGCTCACTATGCTGTAACCACGCATGGGGCATGGCACTCACTGTTCTGTCTGCCCAGGCTGCTTCCCACCAGATACTTAATGCCAGAACTGCTCACCTTTCATATGTCAAGTTTCAGATCATGTTAGGTCTTTGAATTTATCCGCCTTGATTATGTATATTAGTTTATCATCTGTCCTCCCCACAAGTTCCTTCTGGAACTTAGTCTTGTTCAGTACTGCATTCCCAGGACCTGGAACAGAGCCTGGCATATAGTAGGTGTTTATTGATTATTATTTTATTGGTTTGAGTGGATGAACAGAGAAAGGAGGAAAAAAGAGTTTAAGATTACATCCTAGGTCCAGGCCAGAGACCAGATGAGGAAAGAATCTCTGTCCATCTCAATACCAATATCGAGGCACCTGTGGCTGCCAACCCTCTAAATCATGATCACGCACTCACTGTGTGGTAGGCCCTGGGTGCTTGAAGTATAGGTGAGCGGTACTAGGATTGGGGAACTCAGGAAGATGTGAGGTCTGCTCTAAAGCCTCATTAAATGAAGAAGAGAGGGAATCGTGTTAAGGGCAGAGGTGGGAGTCTGGTTGTGTCTGGTGTAATTGGGTGGTTGGGAGTAGCCAGAGAGGGGGTTGTTGAGTCATGGAGGGCCTGGATTATGAGGACTCAGCAGGTCTATTGAGGGATTAAAGTAACAAAGTGAAGCGACCAGGTTAGCATTTTAAAAGGATCACTGGTGTGGAAGTTGGGTGGGAGGGGAGCAAGCCTAGAGATGTAGAGACCAGTTAGGAGGCTGTTTGCAAGATCTAGGTGAGAAGTATTAGTAACTGTGGTGATAGACAGTAGGATTCTCCAAGATGGTGAGGATTCGGGAGCAGTGAGGGAACTCTGATGGCGAGGATGACTTCCAGGTTTCTGGCATAGGCTGCTGAGTGAATGGTCTTTTCCTGTAAATGGCCTGGGCCTTGAGTGCCAGTAGGGGCCTGGAGCCTGGTGAGCCTTCCTTGCACACCTGAAGTTGGTCAGGCATGTTTTTAGGATGCCTTCGCCTTGCCTCAACTTTTGTCTGGCCCAGGGTCAACCGGATGCACATCAGTCCCAACAACCGCAATGCCATCCACCCTGGGGACCGCATCTTGGAGATCAATGGGACGCCTGTCCGCACACTCCGAGTGGAGGAGGTAGAGTGTGTATCCAGTCTGTCTTGCTGGGGTGGGACATGGAACAGACCTCTGAGAAATCAAACTATGGCCTTTACCTTTCCCCATCCCTAGTCTATCTCTTTGTCTTGCCACTGCGCCTGTGACCACTCGTGACTTGCGTCAGCCTGGCCCGTTCCCCAGGCAGCAGGGATGGCCTCACAGATGGGGAAGCTGACAGGATGCCAAGCAGAGTGCACTGTGGGGCTACTGGCAGCTCGAGGCCACCATTAACCATGTTGAGCATTGGCCACACTGTACTTGGATCATCTGGGCTGACAGTGGGTGGTCTGGCATGGGACAGTCTGTGGGAGCCAACCTTACACTGCTTTTGGCCACAGGTAGAGGATGCGATTAGCCAGACGAGCCAGACGCTTCAGCTCTTGATTGAACATGATCCCGTCTCCCAGCGCCTGGACCAGCTGCGGCTGGATGCACGCCTCTCTCCCCACATAAAAAATGCCGGACACTCCCACACCCTCAGCACCCTGGACACCAAAGAGAATCTGGAAGGAACACTAAGGAGACGCTCCTTGAGGTGCCACCTTTTACCCTGCTTCTATGCTGTCCCATGCCCTATTCTTCAGATGAGGCAGAGCTGGCTTTAAAAAGAGAACCAGCTGGCCAGAAACAGGCTACGAGGATTGTGCTGACCCAGCTCCCCTCATGGAGATCACAGTTCATATCCAAGACCTGTGTATGATCTGACCCAGCTGTCTGCCAGGTTTCCTTAGAAACTGGAGGGTCAGACTCTGTCCATTGAACTCCTGAGCTGGATAGGAGGCAGTGATGCTGGACTCCGAAGGGCAGCATGGCCTGTGGGGACATGGGGCTCAGAGGCTGGAGTAGGGGCACAGATAGGGTTAATAAGTATACATAAGGACATTGAAAATTTTAAAGCAAGAGATGAATACAAATTGTTTTATATTTAAGGGATCAACAACTGGAACCTCAAAGTTATCTAGGTCTGTGGGGAGGGAGCCTAAAATTGCCAAGTAGGGAGATGGAAAGAACAGGAGCACTGGCTATCCTAGGCAGACACACTCATGTGGCACCTTCAAGCTGAGCTCCTTCCCTTCACAAATCACTTCATCTCTCCTAGCCTCTTTCTGCGTCTGTGAAGTGGAGTTACAAGATAAAGGTGACTGTCTCACCAATTATGTAAGGATTCAGTGAGGGAAAGGATGCCAAGTAGCACAGTGCCATCATAGATTCAGCACTCAATGTTGTTAGTATCACTGGGAATCAGGTTCTTTATCCGCCCTCCTGACCAGACAGACTGAATCACTCAGGGCCCTCCTGGCCGGCATCCGTTGGAAATAGGGCCCTCTCTTCAATGGCTCCTGTCACTCCTCACTGCTGTCTTGGCCTCAGTCAGCTTGAGCGGGCTGGTGGAGGCAGGGCACCAGCGGGGCACAGAAGGTCTGGGAATGCGTGGCCTAGAAAAAAGAAGATGAGGGGGTGAGGAGGTGGCCAGAGAGCTATTCAGATATCTGGAGGGCTGTCATGCAGGAGAGGGGGCAGCTCACCTTGTGTGTTCTGTGGGCACACTTGGCAAGAAACAGAGCAGCAGAACAAGGACTGGGGAGCTGCGGGTCGTCCTTTCCAGGTCGCCCACGTGAAATAAGAGTGTTCCCAGAGAGAAGGTTGTGGGGTTGTAGTCTACCTGTAGTGCTATGGATTTCAGCCATCTTGTCCCTTCTTTAGGGAGTCAAAGTAACAGTCATCAACCATTAACTATTTCTGGCCGCTTTTAAAAATGTAAACATACTGGCTTTATTGCTACAAAAATTATACATGCTTATTATTTTAAAGTTCAGGAAATGTAGACCGATACAAAGGGGTGCAAAATATCTAAAATCCCATTTGGTCATTTTTTGGATGCCAGTAGGCTATCACTCTGACCCAGTTAGTGCCTTGAATCAAGCAGACATGGAAGGTGCAGCATCCTCTTCAATAATCCCATGTATTGAGCACTATACGCCAGTAGCATCTAGTCAGTCATTCCAGATGAGAAGTCCTCAGGGTTCCCACTCTAAATGTGTTTTTACTATGCTTAAACTGATGTCTGCAGCACTCAAATGGCATGTCTGTCTGATGTACTCCTCACCCCATCACAGCACCTAAACTATAGACACTGGAATGGATGGGGTGACCCTGAAGTTCCTGCACCCAGGGTTTCCTGGTGGGTCTGTGAGGACCACCCTACCCTACCTCCTCCTTTCCTCATCCTCAGGCGCAGTAACAGCATTTCCAAGTCCCCTGGCCCCAGCTCCCCAAAGGAGCCTCTGCTGTTTAGCCGTGACATTAGCCGCTCAGAATCCCTGCGTTGTTCCAGCAGCTACTCCCAGCAAATCTTCCGGCCGTGTGACCTGATCCATGGGGAGGTCCTGGGGAAGGGCTTCTTTGGGCAGGCCATCAAGGTAAGCACAGGTGGCAGCTGCTCTGCTCCTCTGCCCCTAAACATGCTCCTCTCTTACCTTCTTTCGAGAAATCTTACCACGTGGTCTCACCCTACACCCTGCAGGACACCAGGCCTCCTTCCTGGCTGCAGGTGATGGTGTGAGACCTGGGTTGGGATGAGCTGTGCCCATGGCCCTCCCGCCTCCGGTCAGTGGGTGTTTTTAGGCACCTAGAGGCCTCAGTGCTGGGCATGCTGCAGGGAGCACACGGAGGAGTGGCTCCTGCCTCCCAGATGAACAGTTTTGGGGACTAACTTCTCTCTCTTTCTCTCCTCCTCCTCTACTGAGAGCTGGGAGGGGGGGTCAGGTAAGCCATGTGTCTCAGCTTTTGGGGCATTGGGGCTGGAGAGCTCACCCCTGACCCACCTAGCCCTCTGGCGCATGTTTGTGGCACTGACCTTCCTGCCCCTAGACTTCTGTTCACCTAAGGGACTCACTCCTGTGTCAGATTACCAGAGCCCCTGCTTGGCTTGAAAGCGTCCCCTCCTGCTTCCGTCCACACTTCCCTTTTCTGGATTCTTGCCTCTCCTCTGTGCATGTCCAGCTCTCTAGGAAAGAGGGTATGCTCTCCTCTGAGTCCCCTGGTGCCTCATGCCATGTCTTCTACACATGAACTCTGTCCATCTGATCTGGCTCAGGGTATCTAGGGGATGGGATAGCCAGTTGCATAGATTTTCAGTTTCCTGGAACTTCCTCTGGTCTCTGCACCCATAACAATTGCCTTCCTTGTAGGTGACACACAAAGCTACAGGCAAAGTGATGGTCATGAAGGAATTAATTCGGTGTGATGAGGAAACACAGAAGACTTTTCTGACTGAGGTAAGAAGGTGCAGTGGGGTTAGGAGTTTGGTGTCACTGTTGGAAGAGGGAAGACCTTATTAAATAATGGTTTCAAGAGGAAACTTAGTTTGGAATCATTTTCTTAAAGGCCAAGCAGAAAAGTGCACTAGAGGAACGCTTCTGCCCCTCTGAATTACAGCATTATTATTTGTTCAATAAACACGTACTAAAGACAGCACAAGCTGGGTATAAGGGATAGAGTAACAAATGAGGTGTGGTTCAGAGGTGCTCAAAGGTAAAGGAGTGATAAACATGAAAACAGACCAACTTAGTACAACTAGATACTATAATCATCACCCGAACACCCTGCTAAGGGAGCCTGGAATGGGGTATCTTAGAGAACTGACACTCCTTGAGCAGTTTCACAGTTTTTACTACCTCTCCCAAGTTGCTTTATCAAGTCAGCTAGGTACACCCATGGTCCAGGTGCTGCCCTCCAGGCCACTCCAACAGCCCCCACCCCAGGGCACTTCCTAGAAAGGCAGTATCTTAAGGGTAAGGTCTGTGGGGCCTCCCCATCCATGTGGTGGTGTTCTTCCCCATCAGATAAGCTAGGTGGTAGGAGATGCTGGGAACACTGGTCAGGCTGACCCCCCGGAGGGAAAGGGTGAGGAAGACATAGTGGGAAGTAACCACCCACCCTCTTTGGCCTTCCCCACCCCAGGTGAAGGTGATGCGCAGCCTGGACCACCCCAATGTGCTCAAGTTCATTGGCGTGCTGTATAAAGACAAGAAGCTAAATCTCTTAACAGAGTACATTGAGGGGGGCACACTGAAGGACTTTGTGCGTAGTGTGGTGAGTATATCACCCTGTTCGTCCCCAAGAGCCCTGGTGGGTTGTTGGTAGGACCTCTATATCACCACTGCCCTGGAACTACCATGGTCAGAGAGTCTCACTGCTTTGCCATGATGAGTGGGACTGGGCACAAGCAGGGAGGGGTCAGTGGCAGGTCACGTTGACCCATGGGGTCTGGACCATGAACAGGACAGGGCCGAACATTCTCTGATGGACATTCTCCTATCCTGCAGGACCCCTTCCCCTGGCAGCAGAAGGTCAGGTTTGCCAAAGGCATTGCCTCTGGAATGGTAAGTCTTAGCAATAACTTTGCCATCAGGTTGTGGGGTGAGAGGCTGGGGGTGGCATTAGAAGAGGTACAAGGATTGCAGGCAGGCATTGGAAGGCAGAAACTCCGTCCTGGGCAGCTTGTGTGGATGGGATTATTCAACAGCTGTGTAGCGAGCTTCTTTCTGTGCCAGTGAAACTGACCCCAAATGGCTCTTCTCAACTCACAGCCCTACTCTCAAAGAATCCAAATCTTCAAGGGCAAACAGGGCATGGGCAAGGCAAACTGGAGAAGCAGACTAGTAGGAGGTGGCCTGGCCTTGCTGTCACAGAGTTGTCCTGTTGCTCAGAGCCCTTGGAGCAAGCAAAGAATCTCACTGCCTAGGAAGTCCAAGAAGGGAGAAATGTGTTCTAGTTGAGCTCTGAAGTATGGGTCAGAATTGGATAAAAGTTTTTCTTGGCGTAGAGGCCCCCAGGTTGAGGAGATGACAGCAGAAGAGAGAAGGAAATAGTCTGTTTTACCCGGGAAAGAATGATACCAGTGATAGCAATAATAAGTGGCAGTTGCTGAGTGCTTTCTGTATATCAAGTACTAGCCGAGGAACTAACGTATTTATTCCTCACAACAGCCCTGTTTCCAGATGAGGAGCTGAGGCTACAAAGGGGCAGAGCTAGGAGCTTGGGCTAGTCAGTTCTAGATTTTAATCACTGCTCTTCATGTCCAGTCCATGAAGACAGAATTAGTCTGGGGCCACATTCAACTCCCTGTGTTTCAAGCTAAAGAGTCGACTTTATTTAGTAAACAAAAAAGACATGTAAAATATTTTTAAGCAAGAAAGTTTTATGGCCAGAGCTGCACATGAGTCTAGTGTGGTCAGTAGGTTGGGGTGGAATTGGAACTTGGCAGGGAGATCCTCGGTCGGGGGCTAATGAAACATTTCAGGTTTCTGAATTAAGGTATGGCTGGGAGAACAGATTAGGTGGCAGGGTGGAGTCAGAATGGAGAGACTGGTGACTGAAGGAACAGAGATGGTGGGAGGAAATGGGGTGGCTTAAGGTCCCTAGAAAAATTGTGTCATTTACCAGAGGTTAGGGCAAGGGTGGCACTAAACCTGGGAAACAGGTTTGGGAGGAGCTAAGATAGGTGTCTGCTGAGGCTGATGTGGCTGGTGGGGATCAGCATATGAAAAGAAGATGGCTTTGAGAAGGGCTGACATAGAGGAGTCTGGAAGGAAAAAGCAGGCACACAGGAGTCTCGGGGGCAAATAGTGTGGGAGAGGTATGGGCAACCTTTGTGGAGGGAATGGACAGGTCACTGAGCTACAGTGATTCTGGAAGAGCTCCCTGGGTGTGAGGGCAGCCGTAGGAGCAGTACTGCAGGGGGCTGGGGAGTGGGGAAGTGGCTCCTTCCACATTTGCTGGGGAAGGGGAGGGAAGGAAAAGGAAGTGGCTTCGAAGAGTAACAAGAGCCAGAGATAGAGGTCTGGAGGGGGAAAATAGCAGACAGACCTGTTTGGAAACATTTAGGTAGGAAGAGGGAGAGGTTAACGTGTAGACAGAAAGGAAGGAGGGTGCTGGGTCTCAGGAGGAGACTATCAAATACAGAGCCAGCCAGACCAGGAAGAGGTCATTTC
>NW_006430462.1:4950366-4958626 GCF_000325575.1 Pteropus alecto
CCCCCACACCACAGGAAGGATCTAGGGTAGATGAAGCCAGAGATTGGGGTCAGGGGGCCAGGAGCAGTGCATCTGAGGGTGTTCACCTCAACTGGCCTGGATCTAAATAAATGGGTAGAGAGGATGGGAACATGCAAGAGCCAGGGCCCAGTAGCACTAGGGACTTTAGGAAAAAGTAGTGAGAGCTTAGAGCAGCCACTAGGTTGGGATCAGTGAACAAAGGATGGGCAGAAGATGGCAGCAGGGGGAGAAAAGCCTAGGTGGCCTTTGGCTTTCTGATGGTGTTGGGGCAAGGGAATGACAGCAGGAGGGCCTGGGGGAGTCTAGGTTGAGTTCTGAAGCTGGGTGGGGATGGCTTGGGAGAAGAGCGGGTTCTATGGCCCCAAATCCAGAGTCAGCATCTGGTGGATTTTACTGGCCACTGGCCTTCAGCTCCTACTTCTTTTCCAGGCTTATTTGCACTCCATGTGCATCATCCACCGGGATCTGAACTCACATAACTGCCTCATCAAGTTGGTATGTCCCATGGCTCTGGGCCTCCCTAGGGCCAACCCTTCTGGCTTCCTTGTCACAAGGAGATTGATGGTCTCCTCTTGCTTTAGACCAGAGATATTGTCTAGGGCTCCTATCTTGCCTTTCCCGCTGCCTCCAATGCCTTCCTCTGTCTTCTGGGGGCTACCAGACACATGCAGACACAATTCTACCTCCTCCCAATAACAGCCTTTGAAATCCTTTAGAAGGATTTGAGAAGTTCCTTAATTATATATAGAAACCTGTTGATTTTTTGGATTTTGTCCCATGATGGTTCTGTAAAACAGCTGATAGCGGACCCCATTTTACAGCTGTGGTGCCTGAAGCCACAGAGCTGGTTACAGTGACAGGTTTGGGGCCAGCATTCCTCTCACTGGCCGGACAACTCTGGTTGTTACAATGTTATTCCTCCTATTTACTTGCCATCTGGCTTTCTGGGTGTCCACTAACTGGCCCTGGCTCCACCCTCTGGACCCACACCAAACAATCTTAATCCCTTTTCCACATGACTGCCCCATAGCTATTTGAAATATTTATCTCTCCCAAGTACCCCGCTGACTACCTCCACCTTGCCTTTTTCCGCCGTATCCTGGTTCTAGCAATGGCCTTAAATCTTTTGGGGAATAAGACTGGATGGGTAACAAACAAAACAAAAGAAATCCCCTATCTTGCCTCTGAATTCCACTCTCAATTCCCAAATCCTTACCCTTCCAGGCTCCAGGGGCTCTGCCGTTCATACCCCCAGATCTGGGGAGCTGCTGTGCTCCATACCAAACTGTTAGAAAACAAACGCCGAGCCTCACCTGCCAGAGAGCTTTGGCTGTGACTCTCCTTTGCTACACATCTTTTCTTTCTTTCTCAATGGCTTCTCTTAGAATTGTCCCCACCAAGTTTTGACCTAGATCTTGTCCTGCTAGGACAAGACTGTGGTGGTGGCAGACTTTGGGCTGTCACGGCTCATAGTCGAGGAAAGGAAAAAGCCCCCAGTGGAGAAGGCCACGACCAAGAAACGTACCCTGCGCAAGAACGACCGCAAGAAGCGCTACACCGTGGTGGGAAACCCCTACTGGATGGCCCCTGAGATGCTGAATGGTGAGTCCTGATGCCTTGGAGGGTTCGTTGCAGGCCACATCTTACAGCAGAGCCTTGGAGGCTCCAGGGGCATCTGTGAAGTGTCAGGCCAAGTTATCCCGAGCTGAAGGTGTGTGATTTTTATCCCTCGCCAGACTGGGCTTCATAAACTCCTTCCTCCCTGAGCTCAAGCCTAAAAGCTGGTCAGTGTCCCATCCTGGGCTTAGAGCGAGGTCTGACTGTGGCTTTTGTGTCCCAAGGGTAGGTGAGAACTCAGGCAATTTATTGCCTGAGCTTTAGCCTTTTCTTCTCTCTCCCTGCTGAGAACTGAAGTGTGGCACCCCCTTGTGGATAATTCTCAAACCAGCCAGAGATTCTAGCTGGGATTCTTGAAATATACAGGGTTGTGAGGCCTCAGAAATGGCCTGATACAACCCATTTTGGAACCTGAGGCCCAGAGAAGATCAGTGGTTTGCCTAAGAGCACACAGCTGGCTACTGGCAGAGTCCAAATGAACCCTAGTCCAGTTGTCTTCACTATCCCATGGCAGTTTCATCACAGACAGTGTTGTTTAATCTTTCTAAGGCAGCCTACCCAAGGCTGAAGACAGGTGATTTTCAGGTGGTAACTGTCCTGGGAAGCCTTTGGGGATCTCCACGAAACCTATTCTAGTTCACTAGTTCAGGTTCTTCACTGTGGCCTGATTTGACCCTAGACTCAGTGCAGAGCCAGCAGGTAAGGGACCAAACCTAACAACCTGCTCTCCTGTGTTCCCCAAGGAAAGAGCTACGATGAGACGGTGGATGTCTTCTCTTTTGGGATTGTTCTCTGCGAGGTGAGCTCCAGCACGTGGGTATTGCCTGAGGCAACAGGCCCAGCAGCTCTGCCTTGCCTCAGAGCTAGGGTTCTTCTTCTTCCTAAGGATGAGTACCTCACCATAAAATCTACACAAGTGTAGGGTTGTACAGTTTATCACACATCTGTTGACACATTTGAGTCTCATTGACTCCATGGGGACAGGGCAGGATTTTTTCAGTTGAGGAAACAGACTCAGAAAGGGTCAGTTGCTTGCTCTTAGTCACGGCCAGTAAGGGACGGGTGAGACTCAGAACATCTCTGGGAAAGGCAGGAGATTTTTCATGTGGCTATCCATCTAGATCTTGGGCCAGATGCAAACTCTCCTTCCAGGCCCTGGTGGTGCCCCACCTTCAGCCTGAAAGTAGAAGTAACCACTCCAGGAAGTGCCAACCCGTTTAGCACAGTGCTAGGCACTGTGGGGTACAGAGAGAGTTTTGGGAAGATTTGTGCCTTTAGGAGTTTAGCTCAAACACATACGTTCAACAGCTAGACAAGGGATGGTTGGAATATGAAGGAAGGTTTTTTAAAAAATTGTTTTATAGAGATCACTTGAACATCTACTGTGTACAAAGCACTAGGCTAGCACCAAAAGGTTTCAGACATGAATCAGACCCAGCCCCTTACTTCACAGAGCCTGGACTCTGACAGGAGACACAGAGGGACACAGCAGGGCAGGGTGGGATGTGTAGACGCTGCCCCTCCATATTTGAAACATTGTGCTTCTGCTGCAGTGAGGCCTCTTCTAAACCCTCCTCAATAACCAGACTCTCAGTGGAGACACATTCTGGATTAGCAAGCTTTTGAGAGGTGGGGATTGGAGGGAAGCTCTCTAACCTTGGTTTTTATCTCGCTCTTCTGCTCATCCTTCTGTCCACGAAGCAGCATCCCACTCCCCTGCAATATGGCTGTACCCTCCATAGTCCATTCCTGACCAGCCATCTTCTCACTGCAGATCATCGGGCAGGTGTATGCAGATCCTGATTGCCTGCCCCGAACACTGGACTTTGGCCTCAACGTGAAGCTTTTCTGGGAAAAGTTTGTCCCCACAGACTGCCCCCCAGCCTTCTTCCCCCTGGCCGTCATCTGCTGTAAACTGGAGCCCGAGAGCAGGTTGGTATCCCACCCCTTTTCCCTAGCTCACAAGTTCTGGAATGCTTGCCTCAGCCTTCAGCCATCCCCAAGCTCTTCTTCCCAGGAACAAGAGTGGCAGAAGCCTTGAGCTCAAGGATCTGGCTGTCAACCACTAAAGGCATCCGATAACTCTGACATGCCAAGTAGGGGATATGGGGGTTAGACGAGGGCACAGTAGCAAGTGACCTGGTATAACACAGACACAGCCATTAAAAGAAATTTTAACAGAAGAAAACTCACCCAAACCTATACTCTTTTATTGGAATAAGTATATTCATGTCTCCATATTCCTGTCCATGTCCACACACACACATTTTTTTATAGTTATGATCTCAAATAGAGGAAAGTTTTATATTTTGCCCTGCATTTTCCTTGTTACTACCCAGTCTTTCTGTTTATCATTTTTGTTGACTATGTGAAATTCTATTAAGAGACTCTCTAAATGTATTGTAACATACATAGTGTAGATGTTCAGGTTTTTCCAGTTTCTCTTTATAGTAGGTATTACTACAGTGAGCTTCTTCATGCATTGGGCTGATTTTCTTCTCTAAAGAAATCTTTTTAAAATTAGCTTAATCTTCTTAGGTTATAGTTTTCCTTATCACCAAAGATACACTGGTTCTTTTCAAGTTTGTGCATTAGAAAACTAAAATATTTGCACTTTTTTTCTGCTATCAAAAATCATATTTCTTTTAAAAAACAAATTCAAACATTACAAATTATATAGCCCAGGAAGTATACGTCCTCTGTGATCTCCTAACCAATGTTTCCGTCAGTGCTCTCCTCATTTCTCAACTCCATCTCCCTAAAGTAACATAAAGTTGACACATAACCTTTATTTTAAAGTGATTTCCAAAGGTCCACTATAGAGTCGGAAGGCGCTATGTCTTGTTCCTTCATGGGACAAAGGACTGCAGTCCTTCAGTAACACTGGAGTAAATGCATGAGAAAAAAATGTGAAGCTACACAATATTTGTTTGCTAATATCCCTTCTCAGTCATTCTAAATGTCTGTTTTTAATTCACTCAAAAATATATACTGAGTACCTGCCATGTGCTAGATACTATCCTAAGTGCTTGAGATACATCAGTGAATAATAAAAAGGTGCCTGCACTCCCAGAATTCACATATTAGCAAGGAGAGATGATAAACAATACATATAATAAAACATAATGAATATAAGAAAATGACAAATGCTATTTAAAAATATAAAGCTGAGGAAAAAGGATTGTTTAGGGTACAAGTTGTAATTTAAAATGCGATCGGAGTAGGCTGAGATGTTTTAGTAAAAACCCAGTGGAGGAGTAAGCCTGAGATGTCTTAGGATTCCAGGGCACTGAAGCCTTTTCCACAGCAGTGGGAGCCGGGTGTTTGCTTTCTCCTTGGGAAGAGCTGCTGTGTCTATGAAATGCCCCTTCCTGGGCACATCCAATGATGTGGAAACAGGCTGAGGACTGACTGGAAAGGATCTTTAAAAAGGCACTTAGTCTCATCCCATCTTTGACACTTGTGTTTCCTCCAAGACATAGGAGGAGCTTTTTTCTCTCCTGGACTTTCTTTTTTTAAGTTACCTTCTGGAGCCAGGCCAGCCTTCTCACAGTGTTAGTCTAATCTTTACGGCAACCTTATGCAGTAGCAATAACATTACCTTATCCCCATCTCCCACAGGTGCAAGGTTAAGGGGCATGCCCGAGGTCCCACACCTAGGAAGTGGTTGAGCCACAGACCTGGGTGGGTGCCTTTCACAGCACTCCATATTTCATCTGCCTTCAACTCACCCCTTTTCTTTCTAGACCGGCATTCTCGAAACTGGAGGACTCCTTCGAGGCCCTCTCCCTGTACCTGGGGGAGCTGGGCATCCCACTGCCCGCAGAGCTGGAGGAGCTGGACCATGCCGTGAGCATGCAATATGGCCTGACCCGGGACTCACCCCCTTAGCCCCAGCCTCGCCCCCTGCAGGGGGGCGTTCCACAACCAGCACTGCCCCCTCTGTGCCCCATCCCTGCTATGGGCAGGGCCGTCCGGCTTCCTGTGGATTGGCGGCTTGTTTAGAACGGAACAAGCCATCCCTACTACCTCCCCAGGAGGCGAGCGGGCGCAGCACCAGGGAAATGTATCTCCACAAGTTCTGGGGCCTGGTTACTGTCTATAAATCCAACACTCGCCTGAAAGCTGTGAAGAAGAAAAAAAAAGCCTGGCTCCTGGGCCAGAAGGAATCTGTTTCTCTTGACCACTGGGGAACTCCCGGGCAGTGGGTTTCCCGGAGGCTCTTGCTTACACTAATCAGCATGACCTGGACCTGCTGGGCAGGATTCCAGGATGAACCTGCCTGTGGGCTCTGAAGTCTCTGGTCCAGCTGAGGGCAGGAGGACTTCAGGTGGGACTGTGGATGAGAGCAAGACTGGTGGCCAAGCTGTGATTTAAGGATGTGAAATGACAGTGGTGCTACCCCTCTTCCACTCCGTGTCCCGCCCTCCCCTGGAGCAGGGGTTGAGGGAGTAGATTGTGAAGAGTCCCTTAGTTTGTTGTAGAAGTGGCTGGGAGTCACAGGAAGGGCTGGTTTCCGTTTACCTCCCAGGCCACATCAATGTGAGGAGGAGCTTCCGCCTCTCGTTCTCAAACTGTACTGCTGGAGACTGGCTGAGAACTTCTGGGTGGCATCCTTCTTGCCCACAACAAGAAGTCACCCACAGTGCAGGAAGGGGCTGGGGGCTGGAAAGAAAACTGCCCTCTAGAAAGCCCATATCCTGGCTGCTGTCACTTACACCTGGTGGGTATGTCAGTCAGAAGCCCAAGACATTTTGCTAGATGAGTTCTGGAGGACACTATGGCTTATCACAGGTCCAGTGTATGAGGCTGGGGGAGTGGCAGTCTCAGCAATCTCTTGTCCTTGCGGCAGCCACTGTCTACCCTTCCTTCATACCCAGTCCAGGCACCAACTTGGGCAGGAAGAAGTGGTGGCAGTCCCAGAACTTAGATGCTAGGGGAGACAGCTCCCTGAGCTGGGCCATCTAGTTCCTACTTCCCCTGTTGGCTGGCCTAGCTCACTAGCTCCTGGCTGCAGCCCCCTAAACCACAGCCATAGGTGCTGAAAAGCCCTGAGGGCAGCCTCAACTTTGGCTCCCAGAGCTCCAGGGACTCAACACAAATAGATTTGCCTCCTCCTAAGTGTCTCTGAGCTTGCACCATATTTAACAAATTGGGAATGGGTTTGGGTTATTACTGGGATGTGTGGTGGTTGTATTGGGGGTGGGAGGGAGAAGATGGGTGGGAGTGATCCATGAGAGTGATTGCTGTTAATACTATCTTGTTCTATCTCTTGGGTGATATGTGAAATAACTTCATAGATCTGATGAGTTGTGGGATTAGATGTCATCTCTGGCTATGTTATATAGACCATACTGTGTGTGGAGTGTGCAAGCTTGTGGAGTTGAGCTCTGGGCTCCCAGCAGGAGCAAGATTAGCATTGTGTGGCTGGTTGTGCCTCAGGTGCCCTCGGTGAGCGTGGGAGTGGTGGGCCCAAGCTGGGCCATTGAACAGACCAAATAAATTAAGCAATTAATAAAATTGACGATACTGAGAGTGAAAAGTGACTTGGGGCCTAGTTCAGGGAGATACCTGTGGAGGGTCTGCTGGCTTGTCTGCCCCCTTCTAGAACACTACTGGCCACTTTCAAGCCCAGGCCACATGATTTCCCCACGGCAGAGTTGTCATGCTCCCTAACTCTAACTCCACCCCTCCTTCGTGGACACCAGCCTGCTCCAGAGAACATCCATATCCCCCTAGTCCTTAAAGCACGTCTGACTCCTACCTGCTGGCTGAGTCATTCCTTTGGGGCCCAGAGCCTGCCACACAGGTATTGACAGGTAGCCAAAAGCTTCCTAACTTATGGGAAGAGTATTCCTAGTACCCCAGAAAACTTGGCAATGTAGAGTCCTTTTTTTTTTTTTTAATTTATTTATATAAATCAAATGCAGAGCAATTTCCTGTACTTTATATGCAAGTGTCAGCATGAGGTATATAAAACATGTACACAGAGAAATACTTTTATAGAAAAGTAGAAATCAGTAATGTTCTCTTCTTCAGCATCACTAATACCAAGGGACCCCCTGAGGCATAGGTCCTCTCAGCAAACCACCCCTGGGAACATCTTGCTAAAGATAATGGGCCCCACTAACCCCCTCTCCATGTGGGGCAGTGGAAGGGCTTTGGAAAGGAAGCTCTGTGGATAGGGAGCACTGCTAAGGCCTCCAAGTGTGACATCAGGACTTGGAGCCCTTGCTGAGCCAGTGCAGCACATGGCTATGGAGAACTGTACTCTCCTCCTGGCCATGCCTGTAGCTTGCTCTATGACCTTGAGTATCACTTTCCTCCTCTGGGCCCTTGTGTCCAAAAGGTTTGAGGAACTCTTAAGGTCTCTGCCAATGGTTCTATGACTTAAAAGCTAGGGGTTGTGACCCTACCCCACTGCCCCAGTGGAAAGCGCTGGACTGGAGGCCACAGAGCCACCTGCAAACTCAGGCCACTGCAGGCAAGCCCTGAAGCACTTTATTACCTTGCCTCTGAGCTTAGTTTCCAGGTTAACCTCTCAGAAGCAGCTCACAAAGCCCCACAGTATAATTCTCATAGGTCAGTTGGCTGTTGTCTTACCCCTGCAAAATGAAGAGCG
>NW_006430462.1:4958642-4960282 GCF_000325575.1 Pteropus alecto
TCTGAAGAGAGACTTTTCTGGGGCACCCCAGGTCCACCTCAGGTCCTATGGCCTAAGGCAGTCGCGATCCTTATCTACCTTCTTCGTAAGTGGAAAGTTCAGTCTTTTCCTTTCAAAACAGGAAGAGTCCCTGGGCCTGGGCCCGGGCCTAGCCCACTATTGTCAAGGCACATCACTTGCCAGCAAGCTGGAGCACACCCAGCAGCCCCCAGTCTAGATCTCATTCTCAACCCACAGTTTGTACTTTTATACACACTCACTTACAGTTCTCAGCAGTCACTAGGGGAGTTCCATCCCAAATATTTAAAAAACTATATTTTTAAAATGCCGTCCTTCAGTTACTTGACCTGAACTATGAATAACAGTGTGCGCCACTCAAGCCCACAAAGAACAGATGGAAAGGTGGACACTGAGACCACCTTAGATAATAAAGCACAGAGGAGCCCGAGGGAGCTCCCTGTCCATCCCTGATTCAGTTCCAGGGCACAGGCACTGTCTGGAAGCCCTTGTCAGCAGCACTGCTGTGGGGCTGTCACTGTTTCCATCCACAGGCAAAATCCTGCTCCAAGGGAATGGAGGAAGAGTGTTGGTAGGACCCTGCCCAGCCTTGCCCTCAGTCCACAACACCTCTTGCTTCAGTCTTAGGATTCACCAAAAACAAACAAAAACAAGTGTGAGGAGGGTTTAAACCACAACAGAAAGTATAGATCCTCCTAGCTGTAGGAGGGTAGGCCATCTTGTACCAGTGTCTGCATGGGCTCCTGCCCATTGTAGGGGTGCTCAGGCCCCAGGGGTGCCTGCCTGGCCCATGAGGGGGGCGCTGCCCTCCTGAAGGTCAACTGGAGTCTGATTGGTATGGACCACAACAGTCTTCTCATCCACGATCTCACAGGTAGGGTTGCTGAAGGCAGACAAAGGCAGGGTGATTCGCTGCATCTCCCTCTCACCCTCTTTCTGCTCCTGCTGCTCTTTCAGGTCCTTCCCCCTGGCAAGAAAAGAGGGAAGCGATCAGGCTGTGCCTCCTACATAGCTCTGCTCATTAGCATCTCTGAGGCTCAGGCAGGGCAGAAGCTAGCATGGTCACAGTAAAATCAGTGGCTGATATACTAGATTTCTATTCTGCCAGACTCCCTTAACTCCTACACCTGTGTCTCTGCTTCCTCACCTGCAAAATGGGGGTGATAGTGGCATGAACTTCACAGAGCTACAGTGGGGCTCAATGAAGAGAATGTAGAGGAAAAAGACTCTTAAAGCAAGACATAGTTTTGTTCTTTCAGGCTACGACCCCTAAGAGACCCAGTGAACTATCTCAACCCTAACCCATGAAGTCTATAAAACTGACCTGACCATCCTGTTCTAAGACAGTCACTGTTGGACTTGGGCTGATACTCAGAGAAGTTAAGACATGATTAGGGCCACCCCAAAGAAATAGTGGAGGAAGGACTCAAACCCAGTGTTCCGGTTGTATATGTAGGGCCCTTCCCACTGAATGGGGCTACCACTATTGCAGGCCAAAGGGTTTGGTGAGTGCCTAGCACACAACACCAGAACCGGCATCCAGGAAGCAGGTCAGCATCCTCCAAAGCCAGCAACTAGATACATGGGCTCAGTTGCTGTAGGAAATCTTCCCGGAAGGAGTT
>NW_006430462.1:4960392-4966667 GCF_000325575.1 Pteropus alecto
GCTGAAAGAGACCTCACAACGAGCTAGCTAATGGATGACTTGGTGAAACAATATGGGCCCGCTTCAGACATCCTCAGGGAGGTGGCTGAGATCTGATGGATTATACATCTGTCATGATACGAGGTGCAATGACAAGTTTCCAGAGACTAGAGAAGAACACAGAAAATAATAGGGGCTAGAATGGGAGGAGTTTGTACAGGTGCCTCAGAACTGTCTTTAAATCACCCTATTCTCTACTCTTGTTCTACTACCAGCTAAGCCTTGGCCATGTGACACCTGGCAAAACACTTAGCCGTGCAGAGCCTTGGCCCCTTATCTGTGAAATGGGATATCTGCCTCAGAATAAGATAATGAAAGTGAAAGCATTTTAAAAATGGTGGAAATGCTTTAAAACTTATAGGTTATTACAGATTGCCCCGAATGTGACTTGACTCTCAAAGCAATGTTATCTTAATCTGGTTTCCCAAGGAAACCCTCCTACTGACCAGCCAAGGCAAGTATTGTTTATGTGACCTCAGCAATTCCTCTCTTCTCTGGGCATTAATTTCGTCATCTGTTAAAAAAGGAGATGGACTAGAGCCCTAATATTTTGTAAGATCCCTTGCATGAGACATGCCCTGATACACTAATCCTCACTGTAAGGTCACAGAAGGCAAATTTGTGAGCTCATTTCCCTGAGTCATCCTGGGTTACTTAGTTTCTGAATATGCAAGCCTGAGGCTCTTGCCCAATCCTCATTAGCCTCTGTACCAGAAATCACCAAATCCCGCAGCAGAATAACTCCCAGGGCACCCAGAGGAGAAATGGAGGGACATGGGGAGAGGGTTGTCTGGGCCAAGTGCATCCCTACTCACAGCCTGAGATTCACTTTGCCCTTGGGCACTGCTTGTCAATGACAGCTGCTGCCAAACAGAAGGAAACACCTACCTCCGTAATAAAAAAGCCAGATTCTTCAAGGTTGCCCACAAAGGGAGAAACTTGGAAGATCTGGGTTTAATTTTATAAGGGAGCTCCCAAGCCAGTAAAAGACCAAAAGGCAATTTACAAAAAGAAGTGGAGTATACAAGTGTCTTTTGCCCAGGCCTGAATTTCAAAATATAAGGGGATGGAGGAAGAGGGTACTTCCTGAGTACCTACTAAGGTGTCAGGAAATGGTCTCCCAATCCAGGATGAGAAAAGCTACCTATACACCTACTGGATGCCATGCACTTTATGTATGTACCATCTGTATTTAATTTCCACACCAACTCTGCAAGATAATATCCACGTTTTATAGATGAAGAAACAGACTTTGTTTTCCTCAGCTACCTCCTTTGCCAAACATCTGGTTGTAGCCCCCTGAGTTGTTGATAGTGGTCAGGCCGTATCATACACAAGTCTTTAGGAGGGGGAAAATCAATTTCACATTAATGGCTGGAAGAGCAGCCAAGGATAAAGGAAGCAGGTGCTGGGTCTCATCTGGTTTATTCTCACCCATTTAGAAGCCTCAAAACACACCCAACCCCACGTGTCTCCTGTTAACGCTGCCTGCGAGTGAGTCCTGGAGATACAGTGGCTGCCCCCAGATCTCTTCAAGATTGGAGAGAAGCCACCAGGCCTGCTGCATTGACCAGCAGGCAGCTCAGCCCAATCTCACTGCATTGGGGTTGGGGGGATGGGGGGAGCAGCCAGGCAGTTGTCTGGCAGCCAAGAAAGAACAAAAGGCTTATTCACTGACTCAGCTCCTCTCCTAAGGGGATAGAATGGTGTTGACTTACAGTTTTCCCCTTGCCTTTTTATCAGAAAATAAGCACTCCCTCCAACACTGCGCTTGGGGCAGACATGGACCTGCAGACTGGCCATCTGAACCTTGTGGCCTAGACAACCAGGACAAAGACCAGCATGGCTAAGCCCTCATCCTCCCCACCCCCACCTGCCACCCTTCCTCCCCTAAGAGGAAGCCTGGTGCCTACCCACCCTTCCCAGACAGGAGAAAGCTCCATCCTATTAGCCTCATTGCCTTTTGCCATATGTATTTCTACCCTGACTGCTCCAGGGCCAGGATCTGGGAGCTGAGCTAGCCTGAGAGAGCAGGTATGCATGAAGCTGATACCTGCCTCTGACATCCTTTTGGCGGGGCTAGGGGTGGAAGGATGGAGGCATCGAAGACCTCCTTCAGGCAACACAGGTTTCTTCAAATTATTAGGTAACTCTGAGACACCGCTATTTTCCCAGCAAGAAGCAATGCTGTGTCACACTGCTGCTCAGGAAAAGTTCCTCAAAGCAGCCAAGGTTATGAACACCAACTATATGCCCAAACTGCAGTCTTGTTTCATCCTCACAACAAACCTAAATGGCATCTATTAGGATTTCTGTTTCAGATATGGAATGCAGATGCCGAGAGGTTAAATCATTGATTCAAGTAAATGGCAGAGCTGAGATTTGAACCCAGTACTGCCTGCAGCCACCAGCAGGTAATACTGTTTTTAAGGAAATATTAGAGCTGGGAGGATCATCATATCTTAACCACTTGCCCCTACACTATTTGATATTAGCTCCATCAAATGCTAAAACTGACGAAACCAGAGAAAGTAAATGACTTGTCCAGTGTCACACCCAGAATTGGTAGCAGTGTTAGAACTAGATCATGGTTTTCCTGACTTCTAAATCCAGCTGTTTTATTTAGAAAGTTTCTATTTCTCCTACTGTCCTTTGCAATCCAAAGCAAATTTGCATGAAGCTACTGGGCCTCTCTGGACTGGGAGATGCTGATAATCTGTAGACACATCTTATTAGCTTGGATGTAAAACAGTGTAAAAGTGATCCGTCTAGTGTGTGGCTTGAGCAAGGGCATCAGTACAGCCTTAGTTATTAAGAAAGTACGCAATAAATGTTGGCTGCTACTGTGACTGTTTCACCTAACTGGTGTTCTACTATTTATATTTAATACTTATGATAATCTTGGGTGGGTGGGTGTAAGGTGGGCATGGTGTGTGTGGAGGGGGCATATATTCCCTTTTAACAGACAAGAAACAGGAGTAGGGTAACAGAACCTACACTCAACAACTCTTTCCAAGAAACTGTTCCCTGACTCTGCAGAGAGCTTTCCTCTAACTCATGTGTGGTTTCCTGTTGTACAGTTTGTGCTCAGAGCACTTTTGCTGGGGAAAGAGGTGGTCTGGTGGTTGGTGACGAGGAGTCCGGTGACTTGTTGTTTTGCCCTGAGTTTACAGGAAAATTATCTTAGGCCTCAGGGCAGTCTCGTGACAGTCTACAGTAGCAAATCTAGAAGAAAGGCTGGGCTTCCTCATTGGGCATGAGAACTGAGCTCAGAATTAAGAACATTTAGTCAGGTCAAGTACCTGGAGGCCTGGAAACTGTCACAAGATTAGAAGAGAGTCAAATGCTATCCAGTGACTGAGGATCAAGGGCTAACCTCAGCTAACATGGTTTGGTTCTGGCACAAATTGTAGGCCAAGGTCACCACATCATTTCTTCTCTCTGAAATGAAGAAGCAGGTGTCCCTGGACCTACCACATCAACCATTCTACTGGGGGTAACGACCTTTACTGGGACTCGAGAGACCCTCTCAGGTCATTACTTCCCCTCTCTGAACCTCTGCTTTGTGAATCACAGAAAATCAGAGAAAAAAAAAACAGTGGTTAGAGAGCACTAGTACAGTACCCACATTTTACATAAAAGAAAAACAACTGTCGTCACGACCACTGAGCTAAGCAGTCACATGCCTTAGCCACAGCAATGCTCTGCAGCAGGAAATAAAAGCAACTTGCCCAAAGTCGCACAGTGACTTAAGTGGCAAGGCTGAGACTGGGCTCTATCAAATGCTAAGTGTGTGACCTCAGGCAAGGTACATATCCTCTCTTGCCTCAGTTTCCTAATCCATAAACTGGGGGTTAATAACAGCATTTGCCTCATAAAAGTGATTGCCAGAATTGAGTTAAAGCATGCAAACTGCTCGAAGCCCCGTCTGGCATATGGTTAATGTTCTTCTCTACTGCTGCTATTGTTTTTGTTGTGGCGTTGTTATCATCAGTACCCAGCACTTCCCCTTTTTCATCTGTAAAATGAGGAGGTTAACTGCATCACCTCTAAGGGCACTTTAGGTTTATTTAATGCTGGATGATTCACTAGGGCTGTGGGCTCAGACATGGCCCTCACCACTGGAAAATACAGGCCACCATGCCACTTCCCTTATAGGATGCTGTCTCAGATCACAGAAGAGAAATATCACAGACACTCAGGGATGGAAGTCAAATCCCCTGATTTTGTCCAGGAACAGCAAATAATTTTCCCAGTTAACCAGTCCTATAAAAATGAATGCAACTCTGGCTTATCATCTTGCACCTGTCATTGACTTTGATAGCCTCTTCCACATCATATCTCAGGGGCCCTCTCAAAATAAACATTCCTCTTCCTACTGTCCCAGCCAAATAGGTCTGTCCCTGAGTTTCCCACGTAGCCTCCTTGGCTTTCTGATAAGTCTAAACAGGCTCTCTGTCCTCCAACTCACTCTTTTTCCTCCTGACCTAGAAGAGATCCCTATGACTCAGAAAATTCAAGCCCCAATGGCAAAAGTGGTAGCTGGGGAAGTCTTCTACTAGCAGAATTTTATAACTCACGGGAAGAATTCAATCTTTGGGTCCTACAATGAGTGTCCAGCCTGATTTCTGCAATGCCACTCACTTCCACACCAGACACAATGGATTAGACATCGGGGAGTTTGGTATCAAAAAAGTTGGGTTTGAATCCAGGTTCTGCCACTCCCAGGCAGTACAACCCCGGGCGAGTCACTTCGCTTCTCTGACAAAGGTTTCGTCATCTGTAAAATGGGCAATATGAACCTCTACCTCACAAGGCTTTGGGTGAGGAATAAAGACATCAAAGAAAAGATTTTGTTCAAAGTCACACGATAAAGACCAAAACCAAGTCTCTACATCTTGAGCTGGTTTTCCACCTTCAACACCTCAACTTTTTTTTTTTTTTTTTTTTTTGAGTAAGAATGCCACAAAGGAGTCTGATTCGACTTTGTATACTTTCCTCCCCTCTCAGGGAGCCTAGAAGAAAAGTTACTGACCTCTTGTAGGTGTAGCCCAAGACGATACCAGCTCCCATGGCGATGATGATCACCATCATGGTAATGCCCAGCACAGAGCCTGCCAAGGACAGGACACAAGGCTCCATTAGCCTCACCGAAGAAAATTAACATTTTCTTCATGAATCCCACAAGGACAGGGGTGGGGCAGTCATACCTAAGGTTCCCAGGTCCTTTTTCTCCTTAGAGTTCACCCGCACCCGCTGGCTGATTCCAATCACAGGCTGCACAGCGGCTGCCTCGCTCCCGGCAGGCGGGACGTTGGCAGGAGCGAACACCTGCACTTCATCTCCACCTGGCACTTTAGATACCTCCTCTGTTCCTGTCATGGAGGTTGGCAGGTCCTGGGAAGTGGTCTCTGGAAGTGAAGTGGGAAACAGTTCTCATCAGAGTGGCCTGAGTATTGAGGGAGTTGAGGGAGGTTCACCTTAGAATGACCCATAAACTCAAATCAAACCCTGCCCCAGCAAAAAGACCAGGCCTGAGAGGGTCCTACCATAGCTGTGGCAAGGCAAATGTGAGGGGAAGGCCATCACAGCGATCCTCTCCTGCCTTCCATATCTTCATCTGTTCAAATCCTTGCCATCTTCCAAGACCCAACTCAGTTGCCAGCTTCTCCAGGGGATCTCCCTCTATGCCAGGAAATAATCCATGTCTCCTCTGGGCAGCTCACATTTATTGAGCCCACGCTTGGTGCCAATCCCTCTGTTATATGCTTTACACATTCCACTTAATCCTACAGAACTGTCTTGCTGCCACGGAAGCAACAAGCCTGCGCTCGAATCTAATAGACTTGGATTCAAATTTGGACCCTGCTATTTCATTGCCTTCGATAAATTGCTGAACTTCTCTGAGGCTCAGATCCCCCAAAGAGCTTCTTCCACGGGTGGAGAGGAAAGGGCTGTGAGCAAAGCCTAGCACACAGCAGATGCTCCACAAACAGTAAACACTAAGGTGATGGCTAAGGAGTTCAGAGCCCGGACGCGGGGCCCTGGGCTCCCCCACGCAGCGCTGTGCGGCGGAAGCACGCCGCCGCGGGGCGGGGCTCGCCTCCCACAGTTGTTTACCAGGCGCTCGCGGAGGGAGCTCACATAGAGAGGCGGCGGCGGCCAATGAGCTTTGGGCCCCGCGGCCTGGAGACAGCCCTGGCCAATCGGACGGGGCGGGGGCGGGGCGGGGCCGG
>NW_006430462.1:4966684-5005454 GCF_000325575.1 Pteropus alecto
AGGGGCTGTAGCGGCGGTTCCCAGGCAGCCCTGGGCGCTGGGCTCCTGGTGTTCCTGAGGCCCCGGGGGTCCCAGGCAGGTACCTGGGCAGCGCAGGTCCTCGCAAGGCCGCTTCTCGGGAGTGCCGGACTCGCCGCTGACGTAGCACCAGGGACCGCGCGGGTCGCGATCTGGGTTCCGGCAGTAACTGTGGTTACCGGTGCCTGGGAGGGAAGACAAGGAGCCATGGGCCTGGGCCAGGCCACGGCCGCCGCCCGCCCGCCGCCCGGGACGGATACTCACCCTCCTTGGGGGCAGAGGGCAGGCTGCTTTGTGTGTCTAGCCAGTTGAGACAGCGGAGGCCCGGCGTGGGGTAGGGCCGGTGTGCCCGGTACAGGTGGCCGTTGTCCCGGAAGCAGCCTGTGAGGAAGAAGAAGAGCCCCTGGACACTGAGTGGCTAGCAGGGGAGCCCAGGTCACTCCGGCTGGGAGATCTTGGCCCCTGCTGGGCTTCTGGGCTTCCCTGCCTCCCATGGAAAACCCCGCCCATGATGAAACCTCAGTTTTTGTTGTTGTTAAGCCAGAAAGCACTGCACAAGTGCAAAAGATTGTTATTCTGGAAACCTTGGCGACCTCTGGGGGTGCAGGAGAGGGTTTGGATGTTTTGGGTCGGTGGTCAGCCAGGCCTGAAATTCATCCCTGTGTTGTAATTCCATGTTACATAAACTCTGGTGTTCCATCTCTACGGATATGGCCCCACTTCCACAGGCAACACTCTCTACCAAGAGAATTCTACAAAAGATTCAGTCAGGCAAAAGAGCCTCAGACGAAGGGAACCTGCCTAATCAGCTGCCTGAATGTGACTCCAAATTCCCACTCCCCTCAGCAGGAGAGCCACAGGAAGAGACTGGGGAAGGAGGGCCTCTGCTCAGGCCACACCACGCAAAACCCCTGAAAAGAACAGGATTCAGGGAGTAGGGGAGATGAACCCCCAAGTTCCATCCACTCGTGAGCCACAGGCAAGGAGAAGGAAAGAGAAAGTGGCTACTTGCCTTTGTTCTTAATGGCAAAGATGGAGCTGCAAGTCTCTGACAGGGAAAGAAGGGAAAAAAAAAAAAGCTTTCATGGGACAACAGAAACCAACTAAAAGCTTCGTTTCCTGTCATCTTCCTGTGTAGCTTAGCCATGCTTGGGAAATAGGGAGCTTTAATCTTTATGCTTCATAAAGTTGGCTGCAGAAAGGAAAGATTGTGCTCTTACCTCCAGATCCATAGGCTTCTGATAGAAGCATGTTGCTGACAAGGAACGTTTGCACCCAGGCCAACAGCATCCTCACCACCTTCATCCTGCAGGTGATTGACCCGTGTCCAACCGGGGTCCCCTTTGGCGGCAGCTCTGCCTCCCAGTCCCAGCCTCACAGTTAGACCTGCCCTTGTTATGCTCTTCTGGTAAACAGCCTCTCTTTAGAACTGGGAGCTTCCCAGCTAGCTTGCTGCAGCGAGGTGTTTTTCGGCTAAAAGGCGCCCCCTGGGTCCTAAGCCTCCTATGCCATGCAAGATCACTAACCCTGAGTCAAGAGGAAATCAGCCAAGTCGAGAGACAGAGAAATTCAGGTTGTGCTTAGCAGTGGATTAGTTTGAGACCTGCACTGGCTGCATGCCCAGGGGTTTTCATCTGTTCTGTTTCCATTTGTGTGAGTACAGAAAGAGTAATTCTGTTAAGAGGCAACATTGCAGGAAGGGAGTTTAGAATTATAGTCACTAAGGCTGGACAACTTAGGACAAACTACACAAGACCACGGAGTGGGATGCAAATAACAGTATCCAGGTGGGAGTAACTCTTTATACCCTTTATTGAAAAAAAAAAAGGATCTTTGTGTCTTACACATGTTTATGAACACTGACTTTCTTTTTTAACAGTATAACTTTTCCATAGTCAGATCAGTCACATTCTTTTGCTTATATTTGGAATTTGGGATGTCATATATAGTAGGAATACAGAAGGGGTCTCTTTAGTTGAAAACACATGTTATGCAAACATTGGGGCATTTGCTTGCTATATTTAATAGTCTTCCTTTCTACCAGCCTTGAATTCATATAGAAGTTAAGTTAAATGTTTGCTTCCCTCCATCCCCTGTGGGAAATCCATTGCAGTGATTTATATCCATCAGTAAACCTCACCACATCCATATGACTTAGGCCTTTTGGAGTTAGGCAGAAGGGCCCTCTTCCTGTTTGGCTGACAGTTCAAGTTCCCAGGCAGCCTCACTAAACAGAGAGCAGAGTGATTCGCCAAGACTACCTTGTGACTCAGGCAACTCTCAAAATAGAAATGGGAGACTTTCCATCTGAGGGCTTGCATCTTGCAGGCAATAATTTAAGGAGGAGGAAAATAAACTTTACTGAATAAATTTTGAAAGATCAAGGAAGAAAGCTAATGTTAATCCAACTAATCTGAAGTGAATTTGAATTCACTGTGTCAGATTTCAGGCCTGTAAAGGACAGAGATAAATTTAGTTTACTCCTTAGAGAAGTTTGCTGACAGTTTTTGACTACTTCAGTCCTTTTAATAAGGCATGTTGCTTTGTGTTTGCAGTTATTCTCCTATCTCATAAGCTTTTGGTCCTCTGACTCCTGATTGGGCCTATACTGGGAATTAACCACAGAGTGTAAATTTACTATCATACACATGTATACACAGATAGGCCAAGATTTTCAAATATAACAATCCAAACAATACTCAAGGCTCTCTTTTTTTTTAAATACTTTATTAAGTTTACAAAGTTTCTGAGAACCTACTACATTCTAGATACTGAGAATATATTTGAACAAAATATTTGAAATTTCTGCCTTAATGAAACTTATATTCTAGTTGGGAAAGACAAATGATAAAGATATAAAATGTCGAGTGGTCTTAAGTTATAAAAACGGTAAGGGAGAGTAACAGAGTGGTATTTCACTTGCTAAAGAAATCATTTTCAGGGAACTAGTAGGATATTTCTACAGGCAAAGGCTGAAGGGGAAGGGGATGTACAATTTTCCTTGCAGGTCCTAAATACTCCTACACCACTGCAAGAGATATGTGATGTGAATTTTGTTTCATTACATAAAATATATAGGCTTGAGAAAATGAGAATTCAGTTTTTTCATTTCAAAGTCGCAGGGGGATTCTTTTATATTGATCCCTCAGCACCTAATCTATTGCCTTTGTATACAGTGAGTGCTCAATTATTGCCTGATGATATGCTTCAACTTAGACTTTGAAGGGCTACTTCTGCTGGATTATAATACTTTTTTCTCTGATTACGGTAGAGACAGACTGTACACAGGCCAGCACTTGTACCATTTTCAGATTATATGCTGCCAGTATTTCTTCCTGAGAAGCTCACAGCTTCTTTGCCTGTTGCCGTTATCTAATTTTTCTATTAAAGAAACTGGTATCTTCCCTAACTTATACACCTTGGTATATAGCAAAACCACATTTTATGCCTTGTATCTTATAAGGAACAGCATTGCCTAGAAAAGATACAAGATGGCCAGAGATTTTTTTCAGCTTAGTCATCTCTGCTTTTTCTCTCCTGTACCTAATACATTTATCAGTGTGCTTTGATTTTTTTTTTTTTCCAGGAATGACTGGCTTATTGGTCCTTCAAAGGCATATTCTATTATAATAGGTTCGGTACCTTCCTTCCTCAGGGAAATCAGATTTTGTTCAGAGATCTGGCTGTCATCATCACAGATGATGTTTTGGTCTTATGATGCAGATTTGAACTTTGCTTCATGTATTGGTATTAAATGGCCATATTTTATGGCCTATAGTTTCCAAACTTGATATCTTCTAGAAATACTACTGCAATAATCATATAGCACTACTCAAATACTGATTTTAGATTGTTTATATCCCTGAAGACAATGTTGTGAAATATAATATTCATATTTTACTAAATATTTCAGAGATGTTTGACTATCGGTTTCATGTGAAATCGGTACTAATCCAGAGCTATAAAGCCATACCGTTAACTTAGGAAATAGCCTCCAGAGCACTTCCCAAGAAGATGGGCAGTTCATTTTGATAACAGGGTATGTTAGTGGAAGAACTCTAATAAGGACGCTGTAAATCTGTTAAAAGACTAAAGAATCCTTTTTGTCAGCAAAAGAGGGCCAAGGTGTTGGTAAATATGTTTGGAATAAGATCTAATGAGTTGGCTCCAGCTATTGTCTCCATTCGATGTGCTGTAGAAGTAGTCACTGAGATTTTGCTGGAAGATATTTGGGTGTATAATTGCAAACTGAGCAGTAGATGATTTTATGAAGCTTGTTAAGGAAATAATATTGCAGTCAAAATATCTAAACCTAAGGCTGTTTCTTTGAAAGTATGGCCCTCAGTGAGTTAACTTATTTCTATTTTGGTACGTAGTTGAGTGTTTAATAAATGTTTGAAATAAAAGGGAAAAGCAGAGTACTATGTAATGAAAAAGAGTCTAATACGCCTACAGAGAATAGTAATTTTTTAAGGTTAAACAATAAAACAGCCAAGACTTGTGGATCACAGATTACTTTCAGAAACAAGACATTCTACATTGGAGAACTGAAGAACCACAACAGCAGAGAACTTGTGAACATCACATTACTGGTTTTTAGAAATAAAAGGAAGTGTAAATTCCTGAATAAGAATGGATTTTGACAGAGGCCACAGCCTTAGAAAACATGGCTTTCACATGGAGGAAAACATAGTCTTCAGTGTTGCTGGGAGAACACTAGAGACTTAATTGGTTGGTATAGTAGACATTTAGTAGGCTTTCAGCATTGAAGGTAAATTAACCAAGTAAACCACAACTATGCCTCTTTTGGAAGGGGATCTTCTCCAATCTCAGTAAATTGAATCTGCAGCTTTTAAAATCTATCAACACCCAGTATGAGCTTTAGCACTAACATTTAAAGCAAGAGAAGTGATATGTCAGATAAGAGTACAGCCTTTGGTAAGACCCGAGTTCCAGTCTCAGCACTACTATGTGATATTGGGTAAAGTACTTAGCATCTGTAATTCTAAGTTTCCTTAGCCTATTATTATAGTAGTTAAAAATACAGGCACCAATGTCAGGATTCAAATGCCAACTCGTCACTTACTAGCAATGTCATCTTAAGGCTACTAAACACTCTGACTCAGTTTACTCATATAGAGGGAGAGAGATATTGAATGTCAACTCTAATTGAAAAAAAAAAAGAAATCTAATGCAAAAATAGAGTGTTAAGAATATGGTATATGTCATTTTAAGCCTCTTAAGAAAATGCATATAAAAATAAATGCATTTTATACTCATACAATAAATAAATAAATAAAATAAATAAATAAATAAAAATAGTCCCTTCATCACTGGATTGTTGACATTCAATGAACCCTGAATAAATGTTAGCTGTGTCGATTTTTGTGTCAGTAACCTCTAATTGAGAAATACTGAGTATATTTGCTACCTTCCAGAAATATACAATCTGGTTATAAAGCTTAGGCTAACACGTGAAAATAAAAGCAATATATATAGGGTCTGTATAAGTAGGTGTGAAAAAGTTGATTAGACAATAAAGTTTTATTGATTCAGTTATTTATTAAATGTCTACTATGCACCAGGCAAGCACTAAGCTGAGTACCAAGGATACAACAGTGAACCCTCCAAGGTCCTTGTTTTTAAGATTACAATCTTGTGATTGAATAGATAGTGGGAGACAGGCAAAACAACAGAGTGAAATAAATGCTACAGTAGAGATTAGTACTGGGGGCTGTGGGAGCTCAAGAATGGGCATATGACCTAGTTTTAGGAGGTCAGAAAAGGTTTATCAAAAAAAGTAAAAGATGAAGAGGAAAGGAGTTAGTGTTCTTGGCAGGTAAGACAATGTACAGAAGCCTGGAACTGTAGGCTATCACTGTGGCTAGTGGCACATTTAGGGTGGTGATTAAAATGAGGCCAAAAAAACAAAAACATGAAGTCAAAGAGGTAAGCATTTGCTGACCAGGTTATGGGGATTCCCTAGTGTAGACTTTATCCTGAAGTCCGTGAGGAGCCAGTAAAGAGTTTTAAGCACGAGAGTGACAAGAGTCAAACTTATGTTTTAGCAAGGTCACTTGGGCCACAGGGTAGAAGATTAGAGGAAGCCAAGACAGAAAGCCAGCAGACTAGCAAGGAGGCTGTTGCATGATCTAAGTAAGAGAGAAGAATGGACCTGGACCCAGAATTGAGTCAGGCCACCTGGGTTTGACTCCTGCTTTGCCACTTAATAACTATGTGACCTTATGCAAGTTACTTAACTCCAATTTTAACTGTTTAAATTGGAGATGACAGTAAAATTTACCTTAGAGGCTTATTGTGAAGATTGAAGCACTTAAAACACACCTGCCTGGCACACTGTAAGTGCTCCATAAATGTAGGCAATGAGGCTGAAGAGAAGCAGTCTAGGAAGAATAATCAAGATTCCTTAACTGAGGGGATGTCAGGAGCAAGTAGGAGGAGCTAAGGAAGTTCGTTTCTGGTTTGAGAGTTTAGGAGATGGTGGTTCAATTCACTGAGATAAGGAGGAAAAGCAGGTTTGGGGAAGGCTGAGAAGATGTAGCCAAAGATCGGTGAATTGCAACCAGGAGAATTAGAGAAGTTAAGAGGGTGGGGGGAAAGTGTTTCAGGAAGGAGAGAGTGGTCAGCATTGTTAAATGCTACATGGAAGGTCCAGTAAGATAACAGCTAAAAAGAACCCATTTGTTTTAACAAGAAGGCCATTGGTGACTGTCAGGAGGAATTTTGGTGGTGGTGATGTATGGATTAGGGAAGGAAAAGGAGATGATGAAGGGAGACTGTGAGAATTGAAGACTCCTTCAAGAAGTTTAGCCAAAAAGGACTGGAAGTAGCTGGAATGATTATGGGCAAGGCTGAAACTGGACCCAATAATAAACTGGTTTAGCCTACTGGTGGGTAGATTTCTGAGTGGCTGCGCATCCATTCTAATTGCTCAGTAGCCAGGGAGGTTAAGAAGTGGAGCTAACTTAGGGACAAGTAATGGAGTTGGCCTCACTGGTTTTGAATTTGACATAAGGGCAAGGTATTTATGCATGTAGAAATGCCCAGCAAGCAGTTTGATATAGGACTAGTGGTGGGCCAAGTGGACAGAAGTTAGAGTAAGACTCAGGTGAGTGGGGATGAGTTAAGAAGGTTCTAGAACAAAGGCAGGCTGTCAAGAAGGCACAATGGAGCCTTGTGTCTAGCCATAGCATTCGTGAGAGTGTGTGAACTCCATGAAGCTAGTTGCTGGTAGGGTGGGAAATGGGTCTCAAAGTGGTGATAAGAAACCAGGCCTCAAATCCAGACTTCATAGCTTATCAAGAGCATTTGCAATAAACAGGGGAGTTCAGAGATGGAGCCCCGGAGTTCTAAACTATTAGGGAGAAGCAGCAAGAAAGGAAAATCCTGGGTTTGGAGTTGTGGGTGATTGACTTTGGCCAGATGCTAGGCCTAGTCTAGGCAGTCACATGGCATGATAGGTTCTCTGGGTTAACCTTTGTCCTAATCTTTGCTATGTCTTCAAAATGTAAAAATGTTCATCTGTGTATTTCAGGTGTGCCAAGCCCTGAATGCGGTGTTTGACATGAATTACTTTTAATTTATCATACACAGTTGTAGTTAGCATTTTTATTTATGTAAACAATATGTAAATCAGATGTTTATCTGTTAAATATATCCTGGGTGGGGAAAAAACAAGGAAGTTGGGAAAATACCTCTGTTCCACCTTTAGAATCCTGGTATTTCATTCTACTACTACTGTTTATGCTTTCAGTCAGCAAACAGTTACTCAGCCTTTCTGAACCTATCTACCTTCTGTGTCAGGGTCTGCTTTTCCTTTTTATCATCTCATTTCTCTTCTGGCCATCTCTCCCATTCTGCACTGTCATGTGGATTATTCTCATTGAAACTTTTTTCACCCATCTTTTCTCATGGTTAGTTCCATTCCATCTCCTTTCAAGATATATCATTTAAAGAATTTGTATGTCAGGAAATACTAATAAACGTTATCATATATATTTTTCAGACTCTGTGATAGTCAAATGGAGAGAGAAGGAAAAAAGAATCCCACACAAGATCATGGAGTGATTGTGGCTGGAAAGAAATGCAAGGACAAAAGAAATCAACATCTTATCACTATGAAGCCCAGCCCTAAGATCTGACCGTTGCCCTTCTCACCCTCTGTGAAGTCCAGATAACAGAAGTGAGCAGTGTTATGGGAGGTATCACAAATGGACTCAGATTGGTCCCAGCATGGCAAGACCCTGAGTTCAATAATAGAAGGTTAAGTACCAGCTTCAAACACTCAGTGTGTTCTCTGAGTTCCCAATGATATTTCTACCTGGAGCTTTCTTCTATATTTACGTTAATGGCTCAGTTGGAAGTCAGCCATCACTGCTAAGCGTTCTTCAGTTTTTTGCAGTATTGCCGGCAGCTTCTTTATTATCCTGACATTAGAAATAAGAAATTCTGCCCCATTGCAGCCGGGTTGTTGCTGCTCAGGCAATGGTGGAACATTTCTACTTTCTAGGGTCTTGTCCTTTCCCACACTGAGTGGCCTAACCTTTTGTCACCTTCACAAGTCATCATATTTATGAGGAAGCCTTCCATTTCTAGAGTGGCTCGGCCATCAGCCAGAAACATGCTTTTGCTCTGAGTTACTGATCTCTTAGATATAGGAGGAAAATCTCCAATAAACATTAAATTGTTAATATATATAAAGCATTTAGAAGAGTGCCTCATACATATTAAGAACTTCTGCTATTATTGTTGTTGTTGTTACTGCCACCATCTAGGATCAGAAGCTAGAGCCTAGCCAACCCTCTGATGTTGCTCTTATTATGCTGGTTAAACAAATCCAAATTATCTGGAAATAGGGTTGAAAATATTTGGTTTCCTCTCAATTTTGTGACCATCATCAGCTCAACGAATCTTACAAAGGTCAAAGTGTTGTCACTTTAATATTTTTACTTGTTAGAGCTTTGATATTCCCTCTCTGGATTCCTAAGAGACTCTAGTCCTGACTTGACAGGGGATGGATAATCCAGCAATCTCAGCATAGGATAATGTATATTTTGTCCATCCATGAGTGTTTACCAAACAACTTAACATGGGACAGCTATAAACATTATAGCTAACATTTAATGAATATTTAGTATGTACCAGATACTGTTCTAAATGCTTTTATACATAGTATCTCATCTATTTTTCATACAAACCCTATGTATAAGCACTATTATTATTATTTTGTAAATGAAGAAACATTCATAAAGAGGTTAAGTAATTTATCTAAAGCCACAAAGATAATACATGGAAGAGCCAGGATATGTACTTAGGCAGTCCAATCCCATAGCCTGTGCTAATAACCACTTCACTGTACTGACAGAGAGAACTCTGGATTTGAGAGGCAGAAGTCTAATTCTGATCTAACCCCTCCACTTCTTCACTTAAATTGAATGATCTTAAGAAAGTTACCCAACCTTTCTGAACCTGTCTAGGCATCTGTAAAATGGGGATGGTAATTAATATATAGTTCATAGGATGGTTGTGAAGCTTGTTATGTGCCTTGCACTTATTAGGCATTCAGTAAATGTTAGTTTCTTTTCTTCCTACTCTATTCTAAGCATTACACTGGTGGGCAAGATGGAATAGGAAAGCTGTATCTCCTTGGGGACCTAGTGTGGGGTGGAAAGGGAAGAGGGAAGAAGATGACAAACATGGGACCAAACCATTATAATATAGTATAAGAAATGCCACTGTAGAGGAGCATACAGTTGAGAGGTTTGGAGAAAATAACATTTTCTGAGATGGGGCAGGGAGAAGTTGGAGAACTTTCAAGGTGCCAGTGACGTTTGTTTTGGATATTGAAAGACAAAATAGGATTGGATGAGGTAGACAGAGGGCACAAGTTTGCAGGCAGAGCACAGGTGCTGAAGTATTGAAGAGCTTGGCAGTCTGTTCAGGTAATGCCTAGAGGTGTGGTATGCAGTTGAGGATTGAGGATGAGACAGGAACTGATGGAGACGAATGAGTTGCAAGGAGAGGGGCACATGAGCCTTCAAATGTCAGTATGTCCCTGCACCATTAAGACTTAGACACATTTACAAACGAAACGTAATGAACTTAAGTAAATTTAGTAACAAAAAAAACTTATGAATGCTCTATTTTTTATTGAGCTATAATTCACATACCATAAGATTTACCATTTTACAGTGTACAAATCAGCAGTTTTTAGTATATTCACAAAATTGTGCAACCATCACCACTATCTAATTTTAGAACATTTTCATCACCTCAAAAAAACCCCTAACACCTATTAGCCGTTACTCCCCATCCTCTAGCAACCCTTGATCTACTTACTTTCTGTTTCTATGAATTTAGAGATTTTGGACATTGATATTTTCATATCAATGGAGTCATACAACATTTGACTTTTTGTGTCTGGCTTCTTTTATTGTGCACAATGTTTTCAAGATTCATCTGTTATAGCACGTATCAGTATTTCATTCCTTTGTATAACTGAATAATATCCCTTTGCATGGTTATACTACATTCGTTTATCCATTCATCAGTTCGTGGACATTTGGGTTATTTCCACTTTTTGGCTATTATGAATAATGCTACTATGAACATTCACATACAAGTTTTTGTTTGATACCGTTTTAAGTTCTTTTGGGTACATACCTAGGAGTGGAATTTCTGGGCAATGATGTGTTTAACTTTTTGAGGAACTGCCAAACTGTTTTCCATTGTGACTGATTTTTACTGTTCTAGATAGCCTTATTGGCACTGTTTCTTCTGAACCCAGACTCATTATCTAAGCCCCACACGCTGGATGTCAGGGGATGATGGCTGCCGCTTTTAGTTCATCCTCACTGAAACTCGGACTTTTCCCATCTACCTCAGCTCAGACCCAATACCTCCTGCCAGTTGTGAATTAAACTTCTGGGATAGAAGGCCTGCTAAGAAAACCTCTTTCTTGAGCCAGAGCTTTCCTAAGGTCAGGAGTGGTCCAGCCTTACCATCTGCTCTGTGCTTTTTTGTAAATTACTATCCCTGAGATGTCTTTGATGAGGAGACACATGGGGAAGAACCTGTATTTTGCACTTCTCTCATGTTGCCAAAACTAGCATTTACCAGTGCTATTTCCATATGTAATACGTCCCTGTCTTTAGAAAGGAGGAATTCACAGAGATTATGGGACTTGCCCAGTGACCTCACAGTGCTACTAGGAACAGAATGCACTGTCCACTATCATAGATTCCCATATCATCATTAACAAACACTCCTTCCCTATTGGGCAACAGAAGGTAGAACTTACATCTCAGTATTTCCTCCAAGAGAGGTTTTTAGTTTCTTCTTACCTGCTCTTATGAATGATACGGATCAGGAACCCCAGCAAAATAACTTGCATACACTGTGACTCCCTAAAGAATCAAGATCATAGGCTCTGGCAACAGATCTGTGAGAGGAAGGGACAGGAAAGAAAATGTCTGCAGTTTCCATGCATTCTGAACTCTAGGAATTTTAGATGAGTAGAGATGCTCAGTTTTCTCCTACAACAAATAGGATATTTTCTGTGAAACTTGACTGTAGTGGTTATTGACCAAGTAGACTTTTCCTATGGGAATTTTCAAACATGTACAAAAGTAGAGAGAATAATATAATGAATTACCAGGTACCTGTCACCCAACTTGTGGTTTCATCAACATATGGCCAATCTTGTTTCATCTCTACTCCCATTCACTTCCTCTCCCCACTAGATTATTTTGATCCGAAATCGGTATATTGACCAAATTTTCAGTTTCTACTTGTTCTCGAAGCTATTTCCCTTAGATATAGGGACGTGTGCTCTCATTTAGAATGCTTTTAGCAGTTTTTTTGAGCATGACATTCTATCTATCTATCTATCTATCTATCTATCTATCTATCTATCTATCTATTTATTTATTAAATTTTTTACACCTACAGTGCCTGGTCTTCCTAGGTGGTCTCCCATCCAAGTACTAACCAGGCCCGACCCTGCTTAGCTTCTGAGATCAGACGGGATAGGGCTTGTTCAGGGTAGCATGACTGTAGATGACATTCTTTTTCTGACAGTTTTCTTTTTGTTTTTGTTTCGTTTTGGTAGAATCACAGGAATTTTCTGGACTCGAACTCTATTTTTTTCCTCTCTCACTCCCAGAGTCCATGAACCTGTCATTCATCTTCACTTTGATCCAAGTGCCTAGACCCCCACTCACCAATTCTCCCAGTTTGTCAGCTCTAATGTATGAGGTTAAGGACTCTTAACAGTCTTTTCGAGTACTCTATATGTAGTGTCTAGCCTGGTATGTAGCAGGTGCTTAATACTTAGTTGTTAATGACTGGATGGATGGATTCCACTTGGCTTTCCACTCACCAGAACCTCACAATCAGTTATTTTAACTGTGCACTTGATTCTGTGTATCTTAAATGAGGAGAGAGTTACCTGAGCCTCTTGAGAAGTAGCTTTTATCCTTCCTTGACACTTTTGTCTAGCTGAAGAATCTGAATTTTTCTGGCTCCCCCTGCTGGTGGTCCCTCTTGGGCAGTTGCATATAGGTGCATCTGGTGACAAAGAATTGGAGCCAAGAGTCAAGTTCTGCTAAAGGAATATAGAACATTGCTGTGGAGTGCCCTAGCCAGTCCAGGCAGATCTGAGGAGGAAGAGAGCAGCTTGTTGAGAACAGTTCAGGGACGTGTAGCTTTCTGTGTAAGAGTCAGGATATAAAGTGGCCCACTGCTGGCTCAAGTCAGCTCTGAAGCGCTGGATGACTATGAATATCGTGATCATATGGGTACATAAATGAGCTAGTCATTATGTGGGGATCAGATTTATATTGAGAATAGAGATGGGCTGCTTCTCCCCTTAAGACAGAACAGTCTGGAGTCAAACATAGTCTCCATGCAGACAGTGGCTACAGTTTTATTTTGACCCCCTGTGAAAGTTGAAGCAAGGAGGGTGGTGAAAGTAGATGAGAGTGTCCCCAGAGTTCATGGTCCTATGTTGTATACGTGACCCCGCCTCCCAGCTCTTGAGACCAGTAACAACTTTGTGAATCCTTGGGTGGATGTTTTGCTGGGGCCTCCTCCTTCCACCTTCTGTAAATACTATAAATTCCCCACCTACCCAACCCCTAGATCACATTTCTGGTTGTCCACACGTATTTGTCTTTTCTATAACACAACTTCCCAGAAAATGGGCTGTGGCAGAATGAATCTGGCTAGAGTCCAGCCGCCTATAGGCATTAGGAAATATGGTTGGACACTAAAGGCAGATCCCCTCCTCTTCTCTCAAACCTCAAACCCCAAGTATAGGGTATTTCCACTTAAAGTTGAACATGGAAAACAGGCTTGTGTTCCCCTTCAGGACACAGAGGTAAGCATGTGACTTTCCCCAGTACACGGAAGGGGACCCACAGAGAGGCTTTTCAAATGTAAGTTAGTTCAACTTACTTTTGGCTCCAAACCCTCCAATGGCTTTCCATCTTACTCAAAGTGAGCCTGTGTCCTGAAGGAGAACACAAGCCTGTTTTCCATGTTCCAGAAGAATCCCAGGGCATGAAAATTATCATTGGACTTAGGCAGGTGTAATTATGAAATGGTCATTATAAAGAAGTGTTTGGAAGGAATTCGTTTCTGTATTGTATGCTAAGGATGTAGCAGTGGGTGAAGTCCTGCATTCCAACAGGGGAAGGCAGATCATAAATAAATATATAATATATACTAAAAAGGAAGAAAAACAGGGAAAAGGGATAGGGCAGGAGTGCATTGTTTTAGGTTTGGTGGTCAGGGAAAACAACTCTGTCGAGGTGAGGGAGCAAGCCCTGTGACAATCTGGAGAAAGAGTATTCCAGGCAGAGGGACTAGAAAGTGCAAAGGCCCTGAGGCAGGAGAATGCTTGGCTTTTGAAAGAAAAAGGGAAGAGACCAGTGTGGCTGGAGCTGAAGGAGGGAGGGAGAAAGTAGTAGGAGTAAGGACAGAGAGGGAATGGGGGGCCATATCATATGGGGCCTTGTCCACTTTGGCAAGGGCGTTCGGCTCACTTTGAGTAAGATGGAAAGCCATTGGAGGGTTTGGAGCCAAAAGTAACTTGAACTAACTTACATTTGAAAAGCCTCACTGTGGCTGCAGTGTGGAGACTGATTACAGGGAGGCAAAGACGGAGAAGGGAGACCAGTTGGCGAATGGTTGCCGAAGAGAGGCGATGTGGCTTGGATGAGGTAGATACAGTTTAAACGTACAGCCAGCAGGGTCTGCTGATGGATCGAATGTTGGGTATGAGAGAAGGAGAGGGCCAAGGCTTATGCCTGCGTCACGGAAAGAAGGGAGTTGCCCCTTCCAAGATGGGGAAGATTGGGAGAAGAGCAGATCTAAGGGAAAATTCACCAGTTCTCTTTAAAGCTATTAAGTGAAATACTTATTTGATCTGCAAGTGGAGGTTTCCACATCAAATAATAGTAGACATTTCAAATAATATGCTCCTCAAAAGAATAATAGCCAATAATATTTACATAGTGTTTTATAGTTGACAGTGTTCCTGCATGTTATTTTACTCTGTTCTTACATTACCCACATAAGGAAGTTCATTTTCTTTTCATTTTAAAGATAAGGAAGCTGAGATTTGGAAAAGTTTGAACAAAAAAGCCATTTTTTAGATGCTGCCACACAGAGGAAGACAAAAGCCAGTTAGTCTTGAAGAGCAGCAGCCAACCAACAGAGAGAAGGCCGCTTTCCCAAGGCTGTCAGGTTGGAAGACTTATGCCTCCCCAGCCCTCTTCCCAGCCCTGTTGCAGAGAGGAACCGTGGGGAAGCGGTGGAGGATGCACCATGTTCCCCCACCCGCCACTCAAACCGCCACCGCTGGGGCCAAGTCTAGCTTCCCTGGGAAGAAGTAGGGCAAGAGCTTTGAACAGAAGCTTGAGAAGGACATTTTAAAATGAATATTTTTATTTGTGTAAACATTTAAAATGAATCTTAAATATCAGAAGGAGACTATTCTGATTCCTAAAAGTAGATGAGAATCTATGGCATCCAATATTAAGCAGTGAGAAAAGGAGATTTGACACGGTATCGCTGAGGGCAGCTGTTGAACAAGATCAAAAAATCTTCATGTGTATAGAGGTGGAGACGCCCCAATAAATCAGTTGCGACTGCATTTCCTTCCAGTCTTTTTTCCATGCATCTTTTTTAATATTGCTCAGATCTTACCACCTGGGCAATTTTGATTTTTCATAACCTGCTGTTTTCTCATAACCACTTTTAATATAAACATTTCCCCCAATGGTATTAAACATTTTTTTGTAATCGTCATTTTCAAATGGCTGTATATTAACCATCTTTGTGCATTAAGCTTTTTAGGATTACTTTGTTAGATAGCTCTCTATAAGTAGAATTATTGGTTTAAGGGATATGAGCATTTTTAGACTCTTGATAAATTCTAACAAATTATATTCGGAAAAAGTTCTGCCATCAGTATAGTAAAGTAGAGTGAGCCTTGGAACTAAGACCATCTGACTCTAAACCTCGGGCTTTTAATTCTGTCCTAGATTTATGATCTTCGGTTTTCTTATTGTGAGATGGAGACGACTTACCCGTTGTGATCGTGAGAATCAGGACTGTGTGCTCAATAAACGGGGGTAGTTATTATTACAGTGAGTGTTATAATGAGAGATTTGTTATTTAAAATGCTGGCTGCAGAATTCCTCCAAGGAAATTGTGCGTTCTCCCAAACTGGCCCCCACACTTGATCAGTCACCGAAACTGATCCTCTGCAATCTAGCCCGACCAGCTCTTCTTCACAATCTGATTGCCAACTTTTTCCACCAGCTCTTACAGTCTGAAGTGGCCCTTCTCCCTTAGTGACATGAAGGGATTTGTCACTTTGATCATCAGTTGGTATTTGGATTTCAAAGGCAAGTTTATCCACGTCCTTCTTTCTCTGAGCTCCCCTGCTGCCCCCACACCTGGCCCTATATGTCCAAGTCCTAAGCATGCTCCAGAGTCCTACTCTAATGCCACCCCTTTCTCAGACCTGGCCAGCACCTCATCATTCTCCACATCATCAGAGCGTTTATCTCTCCTCACCTCTCATGTCATGTTCTCTCTTATGGTATAGACATTTGTTCATGTGTATGACTCATGTCCTTACTACTCTGTATGCATAAGTTCCTTGAGAGCAGGAATTAAGTCTTTCTTAGTGCACAGAAGCCATTCAGAATATCCGTTGAATGAATTAGTGGCTGCTAAGTGTCCAACACTAATTCAGGTATTGTGAATACAGAGATGAATTACCTTTGCATAAACCCCATTTGCAAAGAAACCATATGGGGAGATAGATCTATAAAAAGATGATGCAAAAGTAGAAATATGTGCAGAGCAGAGATGGCACAGAGGAAGACACAGTTATGGCGCCCTGGGCTCCATAGTCAGACAGTTTAGGATCCGAGTCTCGGCTCTACCACTTCACAGCTCTATGACATTGGAAGTGACTTGACCTCAGTGAGAATAAAATAGTACCGACCCCATAGGATTGATGATGTACGTAAGGCCCCTGGCATGGCACGTGCCACCTAGTAGTGACATAATAAATGAAAACTGTCTCTGTTCTGGGGGGCAGGGGAAGTATGCAGACAGGGGTAATTTGAGCTGAGCTTTGAATAAGAATTCCTCAGGTAGCCAAGAGGTCAGGACTTTACAGGCAGACGAAAGGACAGGAATAAGCAAACAGCTTATTATTATCCAAAGAAAAGCTTTAAAAAAATTAAACACAGCCCCTGCCACTCATGGAGTTTGCGCTCCTTAACATGGACACCAAAGCATTAAGCAGGCGTAGATTTTGACTCGGAAATAAAAATCAAATGAGACTGCCCTTCAAGGAGGGAGGAAGGTGTCAATAATCACGGAGTTTTCTTTTCATTGCTACCGTAGGCTTTGACCTCAGCCTGGTATGGCCTGGCCACGAAGCAGGGCAGCAGATTTAGGGAGGGCAGCAGTCTTCCCCTGAAGCAAAAATAAGTATTTTCCTGTGGTGCCCATACACAGCAATTCAAAGAAGCTTTATTCAGAGGCACCTACCTCCACACTGCTTTGTCCTCAAAGGAAATTTGTTTTGTTAGGATGGATTAGTCTCTTAGATAAATATTTGGCATTTCCTTTCGCAGTAGTTTAGTAAGAGATGCAGATCCAGACATTAATTATTCTGCCCTCCTCCTCCTCCTCCTCCTCCCCCCCTGCCCCCCACTGAGAAATGCTTCCCAGGATGTAAGAGGCACCCTCCACTCTTGGAGAGGTCCAGAAGAGGGTCAGGCAGGTGGCTGTGGGACGTGTGTGTGTGTGTGTGTGTGTGTGTGTAAGGACTAGAATTCTGGAGGGCCTGCTGCCAGCTGCTGGGCATGATTATGTAAACTGGAGGGACCACCAGCCTACTTCCTCCAAAGGGCCAGGAGAGGGTTGCAAGATTTGTGATAACTTTAGGATAAGTTTTAGGTAACTTTAAGGTACTCGCAGACCATTGTCACTCAGCGTTGAGAGATGGTATAACTGTGAGATTTCTGCCTGCAAGGGGCATTCTCAAAAGAACTGTGAAATTCTGAATTCACTGCCAAAACAGGCAGCTCTTGCTTTATCCCTGGTGCCTCCAAGTACAAGCCTTTCAGGAAAGCCAGAAAACAGAGGGACATAAGCGGCCAGAAAGAACCCGAGCGATAGTAACAGGATTCAGTCACTGGCCTCATTCACCACTTCCTCCAATCCTTCCTTCTGCCAGCCTCCTGCCTACCTTCTTCCCTGTCTTTCCTCCTCTGCCCCTACCCTCTAAAAGAGACATGAATGAAAACAAAATGACCGGAAAACCGGGTAGGTGAACTGGGCAGGCAGTTCTGGTTCTGAGCCCATTGAGTCCTTCGTGTGTGCTCCGGAAATCCTTAGAATGACCTTGGTTGGGGTACTCTTGGCATTGCACTCTGCGTGGATCAATAGATTGATTGGCAGACCAAGAAATCACAACCTCTGGGTGTCAGATCAATTTAACTCACGTGAACCATGAGTCTGGTTGGCTGGGACCTGAGTCTGAGTGACCTCCAAGATCTGAAACCAGGGAAGGCCTGGAGAAGCAGGAAGAGAAACTGGTCTTGTGCAGCGGTCAGCAACCTGTGGCCTGGGTGCCAAACCCAGCCCACCATCTGTTTTTGTATAGCCTGTGAGCTAAGAATTACATTTTTAAATGGTTGGAAAAATCAAAAGAATATTTTCTAACGTAAAAATTACATGAAATTTGAATTTCAGTATCCATCAATGAAGTTTTGTGGGAACATAGCCCTTCCCATCCATTTATGTACTGTCTATGCCTGGTTGCTCTTGTACAACGGCAGAGCTGAGTAGCTGTGACAGAGACCATATGGTTCACAAAGCTGAGAATGTCTATCCTCTGGCTCTTTACATAAAAAGTCCATTTATCCCTGCTCTTGGTAATTACTGTAGTCTAGTGGAGGAGGTAAACTAAAAGGGAGCTTTCTGAGTGTTTCCTAATGTACTTCACAGTTATCAGCCCACGTAATCCTTACAGCAGCCATGTGAATAAGAACTGTTATCTTCGTGTTCCGGAGACGTACCTGCCAGAGGTCACCCAGCTAGAAAGTGGTGGCCCTGGGGTCTACCCCCAGTACTGTCTCAGGAGACTGCCATGAGAAAACTGAGGTTCGGAGATTTGCCCAGGGTTGGCAGTGACCAGATGGTGGAGCTGGACAGCCAAAGCACAGGCCCTTTACCCTTGACCGTGGCAAGAGAAGTCATTCTGCCTTTGCACGCCCATGTTCTGCACAGCTTTTCTCCCCATGACCTGAAGTCTGTGCCACATGGAGATTTGGAGGTTAGAGGTGCTGGGGGCAGGCAGAGACACCTCCACCTGCTGCTCAGGCCTCCAGGTGAGTAGTGGTTTGGAAGAAACGACAGCCTGCTTGCTTTGTGGTTCCCCTCCTGCCACGTGACAGATACTGTTTCCCAACTATTGTCCCTACCTGTCCATGGACACAACCAGTGGTTTCAGGTGGGGAGTAGGGCTGAGAATGTCTCAAATCCTTTGTTCAAGGCCAGGTTCTTTGTTTTAATGCCCAGTGGGTATGAACAGCTGGCAGATTTTGTAGTGTTCTACAAGATCACATGTCCACAGGACCTCAGCATTCTAGGGTAGCTTCTTTCTCTGATACACCAAACAGCCCAAGCCTCCATCCCACATGCTCCACAGAGCCCAGCAACTTACTCAAGATTTTGTGTCAGGGGTTTAGAGGTTTTTAAAAAAATCCAGTTCAGTCTTTGTCTTTAAACCAGAACGATGTATTAATGTAGGTCTAAATCATTTTGTGCTTTGTTTGCTCCTCCTGGTATATGTTTATTTTTTTCTCCTTTATCACTTTTTTCTACTTGTTTGTGGAGGTTAAATGCTGCTTCTGTTAGTTTAGGGGTTTCCCTCTTCTCTTATCTGGCTGCTGTAAGTCTGCCAGTCCCCTCTTAACTAATTCTTGCTCCCAGTAATTCTCCACTGCATTCACTTCTTGCCTCTTGTTTACTGTTCTCTTTTCCCTTTCTTCTCATGCATTCACCACGAAGGCTACAACAACCTTTTACTTACCCCATAGGTTAACATGGGGTTGGGGTGATTGAAGTTGCTGAATTTCTTAAAGCCTATTGGCCGTGAAGATTTTCAACCTACCCATGTCCCTCCTTAGGTCCTAGCTGGTTCCCTCTAAGTGCAGGTCTTCTCTCCCAGTGTCCTCCCCCGACCTCTCACCTTCCTAGGCTACCCTACCCACCCTCTCGCTGTCACTATTCCTGGAAAAAACATTGCCTAGTTTTTCTCCTTGGACTTCTTGTTACATTTGCTTACTTGTTAATTGTCTCTCTCTCATTAAGCTTCACGAGGTGCCACTGTTCACCCCTGTATCTCTCCAGGGTCTGAGGCTGGGCCTAGCACACGGCAGTGAAGACAACAAGGAGTGAATATCTGTTGAATGAATGGGTGAATGCTGGCAGCTGAGTCCTCAGTGAGAACATCCACCTGTCAATCTCAGAGGCACTGGTGCAATGAAGAAGAAGATAGGTCTCCTGGGATCCCATCCCCACACCAGGTGCACGGGCATAGACTGCCCATCTTATGGGTCCCAAAGACCCCTGTGGCTGAAAAACCAAACTCAGGGGAGCAGGTAGAGTAACGTACTAACGTTTTTAATACAGTCTGATCAGATCAATTCACATCACGAGGTCAACCTGGGCTTGCTCACATGTGATACAACCGAGGTGCACAATGTCCCCACCTGCCAACTCTCCTGCCTTCCTGGCTCCCAACAGCACTGAAACCCCCTACCTCCCTGACCAGACTGGCATTTTAAAAATTTTGCATAAAACTATTTCTTCCATAGACTTCAAACAATCAACTAGCCAAGTTAATTATGGTACATCTAAACAAAGTTTAATACTAACCCTAACTTGTGACTGCGGTTTACAAAGAGCTCTGTATCACCTGGGATAGCTTTCAGTAGCAATTCACTACAACTGGTCCTAAAAAATAATAACAATAATAATAATAATTAGAGAATTAAAACCCAACAGCAAGTTGAATGGTTAAAATCACGTAAGAACTGGAATTGGGGGTGGGAGTGTCCTCAATAGCTAAGCTCATCCTAGTAGCAAAATGCTAGCCTCCAAGCAGGGCTCGGAAAGGTCTGAGGCCCTCCAGGTCAGGGGTCAAGCTCAGGGGGCTCTCGGAGGACACTCACCCCATGGTCCACGGAATGCTGTAGGCTTCCAGCTTCCTTAAAAACAGTTGGGCATCAGTGTTGTGTAAGTGGGTGGGAACCCTACTGTGGTTTCTTTTGAGGGATATAAGAAGGGGGAATGAAGGATCAGAGAAGTAGGAGAGGATCAAAATCACTGAGGTCCCAGAATGCCACCAGGTGTAGGTTTGGGATGGGGTCACTAAGAATTGAGCACCAGAAATTCCAGCTTCTGCCCATTAAAGAAACTGAGACTGGTGTTGCCTTGGAGGCCTATGTAGTGTTTCCTGCCCTTGTCCCATACCAGGTCTCGTAGATATTTCTGCAGAGTATCAGATGACAATCTATTTCTAAAGACCATTGGGGGAATGGGTGGTGGAGAGGAATGGGATGATAAGGTTGGGGGGAAGTTAAAAACGAATAAAAATCTCTCAGCTACAGAACCCAAAGACATCACTTTCCTCCGCATTCACAGCATTTCTCAGCAGTCCCCAGATGGCCATTTGTGGGGATACAGCATCTGCCTCACTTCCCCTCAGGCCCCATGGGCTGCTGGTCAACCTCAGGATCTACTAAAGATGATGCAAACGCCGACTGAACAATCTGAAACCCAAATGACTCAAGGAGAGACATGTTCTGCTGGGGAGAGAAAGGTGAGCCAAGGGCAGGGCCTAGGTCTCCCAGGGGGCCCCCGAGAGCCCGGACATGCACCTTCTGGATGTGTTTGTTCAAGTAGGACTTGGAGCGGAAGAAGCTCCCGCATTCAGGGCAGGGGTATTTCTTCTCCCCGTCAGACTCCATTTTGTTTTTGGGGACGGCCATGTCACAGGAGAAGGAGCCATTGGTGCTCTGCTTCTCTGGCGTCTTCAGGTCACTGGCGTCTGAGAGGTCGCCGTAGGAGTCGGAGCTCTCAATCGGATCCTGATGTGAGCATTTCTGGCCTTCTAGGAAAAAATAAAACACAGAAGAGAGATGAGGCCAGGCTTTGGAGGTGACCCTTCCTGGAGGGGTCATGAGGGGCCAGCTCACAGGCCTGTGGAGGGCAGCTGATGGCCAGCCACTGTCCTGACAGAACCCACAGAGGTTCAGCTGGTCAGTCTGGGAGCTTGGCGTGCCTACGGGGGTGAGACAGCAGGGCCCTGGGGCTGCCAGCCTCCCCTGCCGCGGACTCTTCATGCAGGTGCACATGTATCGCTCACCACCATCTCAGCCTGCTTCAAGGAAAGGGGCACAGAGGGGGGACCTCACTGCTTCTGTCCAGAACAACTAAAAGGCCCCCAACTCCCAGGTGCTCTCTTGGGTGCCTCTGAAGGTCAAACAGCTGTTCTGATGATGCCGAGCAGGTATGTCAATGGCCTCACCTCTGCACCAGACTAGCTGCGCCCTAGCAAGGCAGAACCAGACCCACAGAGTCCTCGACCTGGCAGACCCCACTGATGGCTGAGATAGAAGCGAGCCCTTTTCCCAATGCTGCCAACACAAGCCCTGCCTGACCACCTTCCTTCTGCCAAAACCCTTCCAGGGCCGAATGGCCAAAGCACAGAGATTAAAAGCAACTTTGAATAACTCAGTCAGTTGGCTGTCCCCACACAGGGCTCAGGACAATCTGGACCTGGAGACAACCCTCACTGTTCTGCCTTGCCCGGCCCACACTGGAGTCCTTCACCAATCAGTAGCTTCCTGCCTGGTTTCAGAGAGCCATGCCAGGAAGGGAGGTCTGTGATGGGAGCGTGGAGCATGCCATCTCTGCCATCCACCAAGCCCCTGGCATCATCCCCAAGGCAACGACAACTTGAAATACCAAAGAACAACCTGAATCAAGTGAAGGTGGGGCTTAGGGAGCTCTATTCAAACCTTCTCCGAGTCAGAGGCAGTCAGGTAGCTCATGTATCGCCATGCATCTCACAAACGCAGCCAGAGGCCCTCTGGAAAGGGCCGCACAGCAACCAGTCACCCCTATCAAGAGGGAAGCCAGCCCTTGGCTCCCCCTGCCCTGCAGGGTCAAAGAAGAAAGCATTCAGCCACAGTTCCACACCACCCTTAAAGGGCCACAGGCAACAGACAAGCCCAAAGTGACTCATCATGCAGGGCTCCTCTTCCTGCCCTGGGCCTGGGACATCCCTACAGGGCTACAGACTGTGGGGGCCTGGCCAGGAGCAAGGGTGGAGGGCTGGGGACGAGGAGGCGGGGGCTGGATCACAGCAGTGCCCTAAAGCCTCACTCACTGCCCTGGAGTGAGATACCTACTGTGACTTTTGTCCTGGAGGCCACTGCCACTCAGATCTCTGAGCCTCCTCCAGGCGGCCAGTAAGACGGCAGCCTTCCCGCCTCCCCACGCCCGGCCCAGCGTCCCCACAACACAGTCTGCGCAGAGAAGCAAAGTGCAGAGCAAGGGGTCGCTTGCCTTTGTTGCCATAGGTCCTGGCGCAGTGGAACGCTGCTCCCCCATTCGGTATGGGCTCCTGGTGCCTGGAGACCTGGGGAAGGGGAACACCGTGGTGGGTTTTAACATGGACCTTTAAGTAGGAGGCAGAGGAGAAACCTAAACAAGACAAAAGGAGATGAGATCCCGCGGCCAGCACAGAGATACCTCTCTGCTTCCCCCAAGCCTCTCTTCTGGCCGCTCTGGCTAGCATTCCCAGGTCAGCTGCACCTAGAAGGGACCCCCTTCTTGGCTCAAAATTGGCTGCAGCCACGGGAGCCACCTGGCTCACAACAGAGGGTGGCACTGTCTTCGAATCAGCTTCTCTTCGGAGTGCACTCTGCAAGGCTGTGGTGGAGGACCCAGGCCGGCTGCCTGGACGGATGGTCTGAGATCCTGCTCTTGCCTGGGCCAGAGGCCAAATGCCTCGAGGCTTGCTTGGTGCCTCAGTAACAAGTGATTTGAGTGGAGGTCTCACAGCCCAAGGTCAGCGGCAGGGACCGGGGCTAGAAATGTAGTCAGAAAAATATATGGGGCTCCAGGGCAGCCACGGGAGGCCAGCTAACACACATAAAGGTAAACTGCACAACAAACCAGATGGAGGCGAGATGAAGTCCCAAAGGAATGCCTCCAGGAGTTCCCATTCTACTAGAACATGTCCTATTTTGCTAACTTTCTCACCTTCAGAAGTACTGGAATTGGTAACTGTTTAGACCTTTTGAAGAGCAGTGAAAATAGAAGTTATGTTAAAGGGGCGCAGTCACGTCTTATTCGTAGTGGTCTTTCTGGTTCAGTTTTGGAGCATCCATCAGGAAGAAACAAGGATAATCTTAAGGAAGAAACGGATAATCTTTGTCTTTATTTTAGGGAAGGGGCAGTCCGGCCATCTTGGAGCTGCTCCGGCCCAACCCAGATGCTCTGGTCAGTTTGAGCCGTGCGATATCTCAGGCTGGGAAGAGTAGATCTTGGGCCAACTTCCACACCAGCCACAAGTCTGAAGATATGGAACCAGGTGGGCCGGCCAAAGGATTTTTGACTTGGATTTCGCGGGAAGGAGCTGTGTCATCGAACCCCATCATGGTCAAGTGTCAGAAAGAGGTTTCCGCAGGAACCAAAGTTTTGTTTTAGCATAAGGCCCACTTGGAGCTTCAGTGCCCTGATGACGTCCCTTTAATTCACTCCAGATCTGGATGACACATTCTCAGTTTCTTCCATTCCCTTTTTAAAACTACAGTTACAGGACAGCAGTGGGATACACTACTAACAGGTCAGAGGCTGGAGAGTACTGTGTAACGTCTGCACAAGACTTGTTTTAAAGTCTGAATTGGCATGGCCTTTGGAATGCTGCGGAATTATAATAAATGTTCACTTTCAGCAAGTGACAATGGTGTGCCAGGGCCCAGTGCATTGCATGCATTATTCTGTAGTAGTCCCCTAATCACCCTATGAGCTGGGAATTATTATACCTATTTTATAGATGGAAAAATAAGAGGCTTGGTGAGGCTAAGTAACCTGCAGTCACATGTACAGCTACTAAACGGCAGAGCCTAGACTCCAACCCCAGGATCATGGGCCACCAGGTAGTCCTCAACCACTGGGCAGACTCTTTAATGGTTCCTGTGTCTTGGCCCTGGCCCTAGAGACATTCCTTGGACTTTTGCATTAGGTTTCGTTATCTCCATTTACACTCATGTATTTCTCTTCTATTTGAATGGAAGCTGCCGGTAGACAGGCTATCTGTGGGAAGCTTACTTAACAAACATTCCCCTGATAGTAGCACTTGGTGGTTCTGGAGGAAATGGGGGACTCAGTGAATTTTCCTTACTTTCCTAAAACAGCTTCTTCGTAGCCCTGCTTGGACCAGATGCTGGTGTCTTTCCCTGCCTGGTAGAGTGAGTTGTACTGTGACTGAGTGGTCTGCCTGGGGCCAGTCACCAGGGACAGACTGGCTTAAGAGGGTTCCATATGAACATTCTTAAGAGGGAGGCTGTAATCAGGAATGAGTAGATGAGGCTAATTTGGGAAAGGGTATCTTAGCCCTGCTCGTTGTTGTGGCCCCAACAATCAGCATATCAGGACCTTCAGATGATATGATGATGCCACTTTAGAAAGGAATTTTCTTCTTTGTTTTTTAATCCCTTGTGGGGCCTCTGAAGTGCTATGGTGTATACTCTGGCAGGTCCACTGCATTCAGAGGGGATGAGAAGAGAAGGGAAGGTGCACCAGGAATTATTATATTTACTCCTTGAGAAAAGAGCTATACCAGGGGAATATAGCAGATGCTCAATGAAAGCTTGCTGCTTTTTCCTGAAAAACAGTCTGAGAAACACATGGCTGGGTCTTCTTGACTTTACCCAGCTGCAGACTGTACTATCTATAGCAAAACCGCATGGCTGGGTGGTAGGAGTGGATCCACAGCTGCTACTTAAAGCCTAGAATTTAAACACAGAGCAACTTGGCAGCCAAACGTTGGGATAAAACAAACTGAGTTTCTAAAAAGAACACATCTTTAAAGTCAGAAATATTTAGTCGGAATTCCGAACTCACCTTCCCATTCACCACTGATTAATTAACCAAGAACCAAAGAGGCGGCTTGACCCAGATGCCAGAATGGAGACACCGAGCATACATGTGACTCCACTGGAGCCAGCAAGTCATCCTCCCTCTCACTCCAGAGCGAAGAATTTATCGCCAAAAGGCTAACTGCTCCACCATTGCGTTTTCTTGTCTGTTATGCTGCATTTCACACTCCAGAAGCAAATCCTCCTTTCCCAAGTTCCACATCCATGCAGGGGTCAGAGACTGCTCTCTCCTTGTCCAAACCTTGGTGGGGCCATGCTCAAGTGAGCGGTGCTAGAAGGGGGCACTAAGTCAGTTGTGTCAGCTCAGTCCAGGGGAATGGCGGGCTATCTAGGCCCATGACTGGCACTGGTAACAACTTGTACGGCCACCTCTGACTGGGAAGAAGACTTCCTCTACCTTTTAAGCAATGATGTTTCAGACCAGATATTGTCTCTGTCGAAGGCAGAGTCCCAATAAGCTATCCTTATTCTTCATACCAGGACGTATGTAGATATACGAAGATCCTACTACAGAAATTTTAAAAGAAAGGAAGAAAATCATGGTGCACATGTATCTCCCAGGTCCTTCTCTCCTCACTGATCAACTTAACTGATTTCCTTAAATTTTAAATGAGGGATGGTTTCTATAGCCATCATACTCCTTCCACTGCAAATTATCTTCCTCTACAGAAAGTATAACCTACATCCTGATATGTCTCCAGGACAAGGACAAAGTCATCTGTCTCAAGTGTGGGGCTACAGCAGCCAGACAGCCTCCCATCCTTCCCATTCTTCATAGGCAAGAGTAGTTTGTGTGGCAAAGACTGAAAAAAGGCAGATCTATATGTGGAAGAGTTGATTGCTTAAGAATTGTTGGGATTAACAGATTTCAGAGGGTACTTGGAAATTCACCTGATCCAACCTCAACCATCTGGACCAGCTGGCTGACATCAGCCTTTGCTCAAACCCTTGTAGAGATAAGAATATTCATTTATTGGTGCAGCTCCATTCACAGCCTTGGTGGCAGACAGGGCAAAGGATGACCCAGAGCTCTCTGCATTCAGATTCCAGTGTCTCAATGTCTTTGGTATCCTTTTCCTCTTCCTGGAAAAACTGCCTTCCTCTTTTCTTTCTTTCTTTCTTTTTTTTTTTTCAGGAGGAGTCTCTTCCTATTTCTGCCCAAGAAATGAGTCCGGAGGTAGAATCCTGCTCCTTCTTTTCTGATAAAAACTGAAATCGTTTTCTTTTCCTTCTGAGTATCCAACGTAGGTTAGACCAGAGCCCTCTTTTATCTTCTTGGAAGAATGGGGCTTCCCACTCTGATTCTGGAACTCAGAGCTGTTTAGCCTCTGATCCAGACCTAGTGTTGGCTTTTCTGAGAAAAGGTAGCCTCTGCTTTTATCGTTCTTGTGCCCCCATCCCAGTCATGTAGCATGTGGCAGCTGCCCAAGTCCTCTTTACCAGCCTACGAAAAACAAATCCTGACGTACAATAGTTGTTGGCTTTGCCACATCAGCTGTCTCGTAACTGGGTCGATTTTCCCTGCTGTTCCCTGCTGCTCTCAGCTCTTCTTTCCTCCTGAGCTGGGCCCCCAGGGGCTGTGCCCCTAAGTCTTCCACCAGTTCTTGCTCCACTCCACAATGTGGGCTAGGCTTTCTGAGTTTCCTTATTAGCATCCTTCTTTATTCTCATTGGTTCCCACTTCTGGTCTCTGACCCCAGTTCTCAGGCTAAAACTTCAACCTTGAAAACTTGACGAAACTCCTGAGGATGGCATGTTGCAGCAGGTTTAGAGTCATTTGGGGATGCTGTCAGGAAGCCAGGTTAGGATGACGCAGGACAAACTTTCTAGAGCTGGGGCAGCCACGGTCAAAACAGCCACAGCCTGATAACTCCCTGTATGCACAGCCCCACTGGGCTCACTACCTGGGGGAAGCTCCTGCCAGAAAGGGCTCTACTGACATGTCAGAAAATAGGACAGACACTTAAGCAGCTTTTATTACCACCTCCCCACTTTCACAGCAAGATTCCTGATGGTATAAACAGCGACATCCAGCGGCCTTCAAGGCAAACTCCAGGCGTGCAGTCCCAGGGAGAGACCCAGCTTCAGAGCACCAAGAATACTCAGCTACTCAGCCATCTCCCTCCACCAGCGGCCTCAGGGCACATGGAGATAGCATAGGCACCCAAAGATTCCAACCAAGGACTGCAGGGATGCTGTGCCTCGTCCAAACCAGAGTGTCAGTGAGCCATGTCTTTCCTAATACTGTTACAAAGTGTAAGGACGGGGCCTCCTCAATGTGCAGCACCTTGCGGGGTTCAGGTAACTTTCATCTACCCTGTCTGTCGGGATCCTCACAACAACCCTGTGAGGTGGGCAAGGGGGGTGTTCTTAACCCTATTTAAGAGAGGAAGAAACTGAAGTTTAGACAGGGGAAGGGAGAGCTCAAGGTCGCATAGTAAGGTGCGGTGGGAGGGGCTGGGATTTAAACCCTAGGTTCCCTGACTCCTGGTTCAGTACTCAATTCACTAAGCCACACTCAAGACTTTCAGAAACATTGGGACAAGAGCATCCCAGGAAATAGAACTTTCCAGCAATATCCACACCTGGCCAAAGCAAGCGCACCGTGCATAAGCATCCTCACACCCACCACAGAGAGCTACCCCGACCTCCTTCGGCACAGACACGGCGCAAGCCTCCTCCACTGACACTGTGCTTGCAAAACACAAACCTCAGCCTTTCCAACAGCCAACAGGCCCTGGCAGAAGCTCAGGGACAGGACAGGCCTACTTTATCCAACACAACACCAGGGCCAGAGTCAGAGCCCACCTAGGCCAACCTCAACCGCAAGCACGCTACCCTCTCAGAATACTTTCCACTTTCCTGGTTTTGGGCTCTTTTCTGATCATTTGTGCTAGAAAGTTTCCACCCCTATCCATCTCCAGATTCAACCTCTTTCCTTGCTGCTGAATTTCACACACCAGTGAATCAGCAAGCAAAATCTCTCAAGCAGGACCCCTTCTTTTCCACCTCTTGGGGCCTAATAACTTTCCCAGTATCAATATCGATCGTTCAGTGGTATCTACAAATGCATCCATGCTGCCACCTGAGCAGCAGATGGGTTATGAGCCCAAGCCTGGGAACAACACTCTCTCCTCTGTTCCCACTTGCTGATCTCCTAGGCACTCCCATTCCAAGTACCCCAAGTTTCTTGGAAAGGAAGGGGTGGCAAGCAGCTAGCTGAGTGATAAAGGAGTTTATCATTCAGGGAAGGGAGGGCCAGCCGTGCAAAGAACGGACTCTGAGGCAGGGTGGTCGAGACACCCCCTGGCTTCCCACAAGCTCAGGCCCATCCTCTGGAAGTGAGGAAACAGCAGGGAGATTACCTCGGTTACAGATACTGCAGAAGTTGCTGGGCCCCTCGCTGTGCTTCTTCAGGTGGTCTGCCATGTACGCTGCTCTCAAGTACTTCCCGCACACCTGGCAGGGCACCTTGTCTTCATGACAGGCCAGGTGGGAGCGCAGACGGTCTCGGGTGGCGAAAGAAGCATTGCAGGTCTGAGGGCAGAAAGGAAAACAGGATGAGGTGAAAGGTGGTATTCCACACCTTACTCCCCATCAAGCACACAATGAAGCGAAACCATTTCTGGCCGACACGTTTGATTCCCTGTACAAACAGAGCTTTAGAATGTGACCCAGGCTTTCTCCCCAGAATGTCAAGTAACTGCTTTTATTTCCCACAACGGCTCCTCATGGAACACCTGCACTGGAATTATTGATTGCAAATGGCTGTAACGTGCCCAGAACATGGCACACTAAGTACTATGCTCCCTACGAAATGAGGATTGGGCGTTTGTTCATTTGTAAACTTTAAGAATTGACTTCAGTTGCATCAACTAGGAATTTACAGAAGAGTTACTAGCATATAAACAGACCAGTCTTCCTGTTCTCCATTCTGGGTTTCCCCTAGTTGCTTTATACAAAGAATTCAATGTATTCACTTTATTCAAAAGTGACGTTAGTCTTGGCCACAGGAAAATGGAAAGGCAGGACAAAGCACAGAGATGATTCTTCATGATAGTCTTGTGAGTTTGTATTGCAAAAGCAGCCCATAAAATGATAGTGTCAATTCGGCTAACATGATATGCTTGCTTCGGCAGCACATATACTAAAATTCTGCTAACGTGAGAATTAGCAGAGAGAACGAAGGTCAGAGGCTTTGGGAGCATTTGCGAAATGTTAAGTTGGGGAAGTGCTGATAATAACGAGGTAATACTACCCTGAATTGATTGAGGACTCATTCTGTGCCAGGCAGTCCATCCTTACAGCAGTCCTCCGAGGCAGGCCGTGTTATCACCCTCCAAGAGAGTGTGGCCATAGAAAGCTGTGCTGTGAGCACCAACTCATAGCCAGGTCTCAGGGGCAGATGATTCAGGCCCTTAAGGTCAGCACCAGCACCCTGCAAGGGCAGCCCTATGCCCTGGGCATCTGCTGTACCTGATGGACCCGACTCAGTCTCGATCCCAGATCTTCCCTCAACATCCCTTCCTCAGCTGGGGCTTGCACAGGCACCTCAGCCTTGGAGGTCATGAAATGTCAGGAAAGCCCTCAGGAAGAGTTCAATCCGGTGACTTGCAAGCTATTTTGGTTCTCTGAAGGTTTTTCACGGGTTTTAGTCAAGTTTGATTCATTTCTCTAAGTGTGTGTTTACCGACTATTTTAGAACTGCAAGAGAAAGCAACATTCACTTTGCGTGTGTTACAGATCAGAGGAGAGGTTAACCCACTGGAGACCCACTAGAATGGAGCTGCTCCTGCTGTGTCTGTTTAAGAGAAGGTCCTGAGGTCCTGAGACCTTGAAATAAGTGTCTGAACGTCACCATGTACATTTGTCTGTCTCCTTACTGTACAATCAAAAGCAAGAAACAAACACATGTGACACTGTGGAGGCAGAAGACGCCACTGTCGCTACCCAATCCCAAATATCTGTGTCCATCAGGACAGGCCTTGCTGTTCTCAGTTATTATCTTTTAAGTAAATGTTACAAATTTGAATAGAACAATTTATACACTAATGAAACACTGCTTTTATCTGTTTTATATATTGAGTTTATTCGTTTGACAAATGAGGAAGCTAAGTTTAGAAAGTGATTTGCCCAAAGCACATGACTCAGCTACTAACGAAAGCAGCTGTCTAAATACCCTGCCACTGTTTAGCCTCCGATCCAGACCTAGTGTTGGCCAGTACCCTCCCAATCCTCCTGTCTACCCTGGGGTTCCTATAGTCCTTGATTTACAGCTGGGCAGATGGAGGCCCTGAGAGGATATGGGACAGCTGGCCTGTGAGCCAGCCTGAGTCTGTGCTCTTACCACCTCTAGACTCGGTAGAGATCGTTTCTGGTTGAGTGAAAGGTGCTTGATACTTTTGAACACAGTGTACTTGGTAGCCAGGATTTCCCTGACAGGGAGAGGTAATCAGACTGTGCAGGGAAACTCACGTACTTAGGTGACTCAGAAAGCATCATGGGTGCTTGGTCTCATGGCCGCAGGTGGACCCCACCTAGTCTGGGACCTCATGACCCAATTATAGGATACAGTGTGGGGAAAACGCTGAATCTTCCACCTATAACCCACTGACCTAACCAGAGCAAGGGCTGCCATAAGTACCCTCAGGAGGGGGATGCACCTGCTGCTCTATCCACCATCAAGAGCCGGTTTTTCCAGCCCGTGAGCTGAGGACCACCCCTCCAATGATGAAGGGCAGTGTGGTCTACACCTCAGAACTCACAGGAACCAAACATAGACCAGGTGTGAGAAAATGTGGCTGAAAGCACACATTCAAGACTCCACCTTCTGCAGTCCCTGGGAGAGGGCACTACTTGAGGGATATGAAAGAGATGCTTTGTTTCTCTTGCCAACCTTCTTTTGGGATCTGTCCTTTAAAGAACTGCCTGTCATACTTTGCTACCTAAAAATAATGGACAGCCATATCTCAATTATCCACAAATGGATTATCCATTTGGGGGATTAGCTAAGCAAAATTAAAATTCCAGACCAGGTTGACTTCCCCCACCCCATCCTCCACTGATTATCTCTCAAGGAATGAAAGTTAACTTTGGCCTGAGCAAACATAATTAAGAATGTAAATCTGCTGCTGGTAAAAAAAAAAAAAAAAAAAAAACAACAACCCACAAACACAACAAAACTTTCACTGTGTTACAAAAGCCAAGCTGAAGTGACTGTTGGCTTCTCTGTGCCAGAACTGACTCTTTGTAGCTGAGTCCCCACGGTTTTCTGGGGGAATTGTGAAAATGCAAGAGTCTGAGTTTAGACCTGCCAGAAGTTCAGACAACACAGGACCAAAAAAGCCTGGGCGCATGACCCTGGAGAGAAGGGACATAGAAGAGTGGCTGAAGAAGAGACAGATCTCGAAGTAGGGGACATCTAGAACCTCCATGCTGGGGCCACTCAACAGAAAGTCACTTCCTGTCTGGGAGACAGGGAGAAGACAGAGGGACCCTCGAGGGGACAAGAGTAAGCCAACAGTAGCATGATCGGATTGCCAATGGTGCTCGGAATGGATGCCCTGCCCATGGTCCTGCTATCGTTAGGCAGGTGCCAACCCAGCCGCCCTGAGCTCAGGTCATCTCTGGCCATCAGCATGCAACACTGAGCCCCAGTCATGCTCCCTTCCCTCCCCTTCCACTTTCTCCCCATCCCAGAGTTCCTAAAGCTTTTGTTCCCAAGGGCTAAGCCACTCAGGAATGGGGCCCAGATGGTACCAGGGACACTAGTGCACACCCGACCTTTGGTGGCTTTTGAAATCTGGCAGCCTCAGCAGGTGTCCTAAGCAGGCTTTTCCACAGCCTTGGAAAAATCTAAAGGCAATGCATGGAGGTCCAATGCCATGGGCCTTGCTGGCCTCCTTCTTCTTCTTGAGGGTGTCAGCTCTATTCATTCCTTCTCTAATGAGCTATCCTCTAGCCCAAGCCACCCCAACTAGCTCCTGAGAAGTAGGGCCTGTGGAAGCAATAGGAGAGGTCTCAGCTGCTCTAGCCTCTCAGCTTCAGGCTGAGTTCCACATGGGAGAAATGTCCCAGCCCACTGCACTCATAGATCCAGCAGTACCCGGGCCATCCAGGCCAGTTAAGGACACTCAGGACAAGCCCCGAGGAGACTTGTGTATCACTGCTAAGCCTGAGGCTTCATGCCTCGACATTTGGATGGCCATTTCACTCAAGCTGCGGCACCAATCTTGGTAACTGGCCTCTATTGTTCTTTGTGGCATCAAGGGCCAAGAGGTACAGCCCATGCCCAGCTTTGCCAGAGGCCCAAGTAAATAAATCCTAGGGGGCCATCTCTTCACCTCGGAGGTTTTTACACACCATGCAAATCAGATGCCCCTGTTGGTTAACCAAGCCCAGGCACACCTGACTGGCCAGCCCAGCATATGAGAGCCAGCATGTCTTTACCTGCTGGGTCATCATTAGAGGAGTTCTGGCTATAGGGCTGGAGGCAGGGCCAACAGACCTGTGAGAGTGCGTGTTGGAGGGGCAGAGCAGGAGTAGGCTCATATACTGAGGGACAATGATGTCAGTGTTATGACACAGACCAAGGACAAAACACACAAAGCCTGAAATGTTAGAATGAAAACTTTTATCATCACTCCTGTTATCCCCGCGGAGCCTGCGGGGGCTAAAGGGCACACCACCGGGATCCAAGGGGGGTCTACATCTGCTTTATCAGCCCCCAAAGCCATAACTGGGGTGACCCAATATAAAGCTACTGGTTAGCCTAGTTCCTGAGCAGACCTGCTAATAAACCTCAAAAACACAAAAGTCTAATTCACTAGTCAGAAATGAAAACAGGACCTGTCTGAATGGGAAGGGAAGAGGGCAGCGTGGGCTGACCCAGTTGGAGCTGTACCAGAGTCTCCTGTGGAAGGGCATTCACTCCCATGGTGGAGGGAGGGCTGGCCAGGCCCCATTCTAGAAACCCCATGCCTTAGGGGAAGTGATGCCAGGGGAAGGGAAGCATAGAAGCCAGTGGCTTAGTTCTCAGGAAAGCACCAACCTCCAAAATCACCCAGGCTAGGATAGACACCCAGGGGTACCATCTGGTAAAGGGAGGGTAAAAAAGGCAAGAGAGCCCAGAAAGAAACCTGGAGGCTGCGAGGGAACCCTAAATGGAGCTTCTTGCTATCACCATCTTGGGTCCTTGAGCTGGGAAAGACTCCTAGTCACCCAGGGAGAAGCTGGACGTCGTGGGTGGAAACCACTCTGCTGGCCTCTCCCAAAAGCAAGGGTCTCCGAACAACCGCCACTCCCATTCCCTCCACAGAAAACCCTCTTAGGGAGGCCAGACTAGCCTACAGGCCACTGGGGAAAGGCCCGGCTGCCCTCTGGGGCGGTCCAGCCCTGCCTGAGATATCCTGGTGGGGCTGGGCAGAAGAGAGCGTTGCTGGAGTGTGCTGGGCCCAGGTTTTCAAGGGCTGGGAATGATTTTTTTAGAGAAAGGGAAAAGGCGGTGTCAGGAACCGAATGGGACGACCTCCACAAAGCAGGCTGGGCAAAGTCCCATGATGGCAGGTCGCTAGGAAGAGATTCCAGGGGCGGTAGGCCGCTGCTGCTCCCAACCCACACCTGGAAAAAGGGCAGAGAGTGCAGGTTACCCCCCCAGGCCACCGGGCATGCCCCCACTGCCCTCTGGGCTCCTCCTACTCTGCTGGGCTGCTCAGCACACTACCTGGGAGAGTCAGAATGTGCTCTGTGATGAGAGAATCAAAGACAGAGAGAGAGAAGGCAGCAAGGCACAGATGGATCTCAGCAGGCCCACCCCTGGGTCATCATCCTCTGGGGAGGCCACCTAGCCTGGTATATGTGAACACCATCCACACCTAGCCCCTGGGGGCTCCTTGCCCTACCTATAACGTGTCCATCTCTCCCTACAGGTTTCCCTGAACCCTCCCTCCTTGCCACCACCAAGATAAAGAGAAGCAATTACCCTACCAGAGATTGTAGTAAGCATCCCACAACACCGGCTCCCCCTCATGTGGCAGGAGCTTGGCACAGGAGAGGGGAGGTGACCAAGGAGAAGAGAAAGGCGTTGTTTTCCATCCACACAGGCATGCTTAGTGGCCAGGAGAGGAAACTCAGTTTTCTGGGTGCTGCCGGGCCCCCAGATGCTGTTCAAGCAGAGAAACCAAGGGGGCGAATCTTGCCTAGCCGTCCCTACCTACTGCTACACAAAGAACTCACAGGAGAGGAAATCGCCTTGTTCTCCAGGCATCAGCCCTGGCTATTTGCACACATGGCTCAGGAGGGTTAAACAGGTGCCAGTGTTCAGGGATGAGACCACCCGCTCCCTTCTCCCCCTCCACCCCCTGCTGCCTTGTCCCCTAACTTTAGGGAACCCAGAAGGAACTCCAACTTGGGTCAGGCTGCCTGGCAGGCAAGGGGAAGAACTGCTGGCTGGAACACTAGGAACCTTTTACAAACCCTTCCCTCCCCACAATGTCCCCTGCAAACTGCTGAGAACCAGAAGCCAGGCCCAGTGGGGTGCCAGTGCCCCCCAGGACAACACTTGTGCAACGTGGCCCACCATCCAAGGAACTGGCTAACACCAGGAGAGGAAAGCCAAGCAACAGAGCGAAGATGGAGACAGGGTGGGAACCAGGACCCAGCAACCAGGAAGGTGGGACATCACGGTTGGGGGGAACAGGGCCAGGGGGAAGAACAAAGGAGAAGAGCAGACGGAGGGTGGAGGGACAGAGGGGGAGGTGTGCAAAGCGGTGGTCAGTCAGCCGGCCCAGCACACACATCAGCTGGCTCATGGCCGGGCTGCGAGAACAGCAGCATTCTCTTTCAGCCCATCTCTGCCCTGGCCCAACCCCTACCTGACACTTGTGAGGTCGCTCAGAAGTGTGCACCTGCTTGATATGTCCGTTCAAGTGATCGGGCCTAGAAAAGAGAGAACCAAGACAGACTTTAATATAAAACCTCAAAAAATGAGCCACACACTTGGCCAGAGCCCCCAACCTCACCTGCACACACACTGCTAGAGAGGATTCCCTCTCCCTCACCCCAGCATGACAAAGACACAGTCACCACCCAGCTGTGGTCCCACAGGCCCAGGCCTCTCTGCCCTGGTTTTCTCTAGAAGGGAAGGGAAGTGGGCGTTTGTCTCTGACCTTGCCTACCCACCTCCCCCCATTAGAAACTCAGTGATTTCTAGGACCTAAGGAGGTAGCTTTAGAAGGAGACAGGGCGGCCTTGCTGAGGCCTTTCCAGGAAGGGGTATGTGTGATTCATTGTCCAGACTAAAGCCCCTCAGAAACTCAGTATTCCCCTCCCCCTCTTGCCTCTCCCGCCGCGGCGGCCAGTGAATGCCACCCGGATGGAATTCAGTCCCCTGAGGCCAAGGGATGGAGCCTTAAGTCCCCAGCTGGGCTGGTAAGCCAGATGCCCGCCAGAGCAGGTGGGCAGGGGCTGCCTGACCGGTAAGACGGGTTCCTGGCTGGGGCCCCTCTGAGGGAGTTCTCCAACCCTAGGTTCCACACACAAGGTCCTCAGTATCCAGGCAAGTTAAAACCAGCCTTTTATTCTGGACATTCTCTTAAGAAACAAAAAAACCCTCTGCTCCCAGACAAGTTCTCAGTTCCCTATCAGGCTCACTAAAAAGTGAATCTAAAAAGATACCCTGTCTCCCTTCCTCTCTGTCCTGAGAACATAAAGGAAACCTGGTGGGTTCAGTTAGGCTCTGCAGCCACCAGGTCAGGGCTGAGCAAATATTTTGGTGTCAGGAAGTCTCTGGGTGCTGAGGACTGTGCCCCAAGATCCTAGGGGGCTGTGAGGGGCAAAGCTGGAGTCCACTGATCCATGATTGCCAGTGCTCTGTGCTGGGGGATTTGGTGCCACAGAAGTGTAAGGAGTCCCAGATGCACTTGTTTCTGTTTCAGTCCCTCCCTCGGCAGCCATTCAAGCAGGGAGAGTCGCTGGAAGAGTCCAGCCTCCCGCCCCCAGAGGGGGCCCCACGCTTGGTGCCGGAAACACAAAGGGAGCCCAGGGAGAAGAATGGTGAGGCCCAGTGGCTGTGGCCTGAGGAATCCAGCTCCTTCCTACCAAGCCCCAAGGAAGAGAGACACTAGGGCACGCCTAGTGCCAGAGAACTTTCCTGAGAGAAGAGAAGGCAGCTTCGTGGCCATACCATCTCAAAACCTGAGATGGCCCTTTAAGATCAAGTGACCTCCACAAGTCCCACACCCCCAGATCTTTGCAAGGAACTGTCCCATGAGCCAGGAACAGGACAGGTCATGGCAGAGGGGCACCATTCCTCACCTGGAGAAGCCTTTCCCACAGCTCTGGCAGATGTAAGGTTTGCCCACGGACCCATCATGGGACCGCACATGGTAGGACATGCGATCTTTTCTCTTGAACCTCAGCCCACACACAGGGCAGGAATAGGGCTTCTCCCCCGAGTGGGAAAGCTTGTGCCGATTGAGATGGTACACATCACGGAAGATCTTGCCGCAGATCTCACATGCCACCTGCTTCCTGGTCCGGCTTCTCTTTCGGGGGCCATCAGGGTCCTCAGAGATGGGTAGCCCATTCTCACCCAGCCTGGGAGGAGGAAGGTCAATGTATCCCAGCTGGAGGCTGGTGACACCATGCTGGGCCTCGTGTTGCCGGAGCCGATTGGCATCAGTGAACACCTTCCCACACAGGCCACATGGAAGGATGCCTGCCTCTCTTAGGCCCCCTGGGGACCCGAACATTGAGTCCAGCAGGTTAGCCTTCCTTGGTCGGCCACGGCCTCGCTTGCCAGTCAGGGGAGGAGCACTGGATGCCACATTGGGGAATGGGGAAGTCAGCAGTTGGGGTGACAGGGGTCCAGCCACCATGGGCAAGCGGTCCACCCCAGGTAACACAGGCAGGGAAGCTTGGCTGGCAATGGCTGCACCAGCCGCCCGAGCTGCCTCCTCCTCGGGCTGCATGCTGCCTGCAATGCCATTGCTGTTGGCTGCCAAGGCTGCCCCGTTGGTCATGTCCAAAGGGAAACCCAAGTCCGAGGTCCCAGGGGGACGAAAGAGCATGATGTCAGCCCGGGCAGGGGGGACCAAAATCTGCACATTGGATTGTTTGATGACTTCCTGGCAGATCTCGATGACCGACCTCATCCGCAGGAACTTGGCCGCCGTCATGAGCTCGGGGAAACTCTCTAGGCGAACCACGATGCGAGAAGTGTAGGCGAAGTCCAGGATGTCGCCGAAAACCTTAGAGCTGATGGTATGCATCTCCAGCTCCCGGCTGCCCCCAGCCCCGCCGCCCGGGGCCGCCGTTGCGCCCCCCACGTCAGCAGGACCACCGTCCGCAGCTCCGCCGTCGCCCAACTGGGCGCTGAACACCGACTCAAAGTACTCGCTGCAGGCGGCCAGCACGGCGCGGTGCGCTGGGAAGCTCTCGTCGCCCACCCGCAAGAGCACGTCGCAGAAGCGCCCGCCGTTTTTGCGCTGCTGGTTCAGGTTGTGCAGCATCTCCGTGCTGTGCCTGCTCACCTGATAGGTGTAGCAGCCCGACGGACCGCAGGAAGCGTCGTTCACCCGCTCCATGGCCGCCGCCCCCTCCCCACAAACCGGGCCGCGGAACTTGCCCGCCCCCCCCTTCCCTTAGGCAGCGACAGAGGGGCGCAGCGGATGTCTACACTCCCCACACGTGCCGGCCCCGGGCTCTTTAGTCTCGCAGGTGCGCCCAGCGCACACGCCCCCTGCCCGGATCGGACTGTCTAGACTGCAGGGCGCACTACCCCCCGCATAGCGGCCCCTACCGCTGCTGAATCGTGCGCTCCTCTCTCCTCTCCGCCCGCCCGCCTCCCCTAGTCCGTCTACCTCCAGGGGGTATCAGAGCAAAGAGGTGCGCCCCTCCCGCAAACGCGCCTGCCACCTCCCCTCCCGCCCGACAGGCGGCGCCGGCGCGCAGCCAACTGA
>NW_006430462.1:5006167-5017789 GCF_000325575.1 Pteropus alecto
TGCAGTCTCAGCCCCCCCCCGGACCAATGCAAACGAAGCGCCAAGCCAGCAAACCAGCTCGCAGTGCCCCTCCCTCCCCGCCGAGAGTGGCGGCGAGCGGACGGGGCTGGAGGGGGGTGGACAAGAGGTGTAGATCTGGGCCCCCAGCCCCAGCCTGCGATGTGCACCAGTAAGTGGAGCGGGCGTCAGCTACCCTTCTGAGCCCCCCTTTAATGCACGAAAACCCCAGAAGTCGCCTGCCGATCGCCTTCCCTCTCCCAACCCCAGAGAGAGCCCGGGGTCCTGGCTGGGGCCAGGCCGAACCTCCGGAGCTGCTTCTGCAACCCGCGCACCGACTGAACTGAAGGGGCTGTGCGCCTGAGAGAGCTGTGGGAATGAGGCCATCGTTCAGACTCTCTCCAAACCACCACACGCCTAGCTTTGTGCCCCGGGGAGCGGAAAGTCAACAGCTCTGGGAGGCGATTACATAGGGGCAAGGGCGCTGGACAGGAGCAGGGATCCGCGCGCTCCCCAGCAGCTCCCAGGGAAGTGAGGGTCTGGGGAGCCCCCTTTGGCCTCTTGAGGCCCGCAGCATCCCCAGTGCCTGCGGCCCAGCGAGTCGCCGAGCGCTCCAGCCATGGGCCCCGCGGGCAGGCCTGGACGCTTTGTCCCTGGCTGGCCCGGGGATGCTGCCGCGCGCGGTTTGGACGCCGAGGTTTGCCTGCCGGGGATGCGATGGCGACCGCTGCCCGGCAGCCCAACTTGGAGCCCCAGGCTGCATGCACCGCGTGTGCGGGCGGGAAGTTCCCACAGTTGCAAAGAGGGAGCGAAGTATGTGTTCCAAACTTTCCACGGTTCCAAACTGAGCGCTTCCATTAAGAGAAGCCGTATGCGGGAGGAAAAGCATTCTGGGTATTAGCATGCAAATGAACGGCCCGGCTTCCAACTCCACTCGGGATTCCCACCGCCACGCGCCTTCCTGCGCCACGCTACGCGCGGCTAGGAGGCTTCCACGCGTGGAGCCGCGGGAGGACCCGAGTTCTAATTCCAGAATTACGCTCCCCGCTTGTGTGTTCTGGTGCCAGCTGGCCTCTCAGCCTCTCGGCTACACATATTCACTAACTTGTACACCGGGGACAGCAGCACCTGTCGTGAGGTAATAATGGTTGGAAGGTCGTGTATGCACAGCATCTAATTCTGGCCTGGGTCTCTCTCCGTACGCACCTCTGCACGTTCACTCTCTAAGGTAGCTATAGCTATTACCATTCTGCCGCTGAAGAAACAGGGAAATGAGTGACTTGCCCAAGGCCACGCAGATAATGGTAGAGCCAAGAACCCAACGGGTTAACATGAGTGTGCCCCTTACCATTAACTTCTGAACCCTCTGTGACTCCACGTGACATAGGAACTGGCTCCCAATCTGCTGTGCTTAGAAAACGGTGCTGTGACTGGCTGCGTCCCAGAGAGTTCACAGAACACTCTCAGGACCCACATCCACAGTGCTCTGAGGAAAACAGGAAAGATGCATCAGCCCTACTTTGCAAATAGAAAGCCTGAGGCGCAAGGAGCTTGAGTGAGTGGCCCAGGGTTTCACTATGGTGAAGTGGCCAGAGACAAATCCAGATTCCAGTTCTGACCACAGCTGCATGTTACCTTGGCAGTGTAATTGTGCAGGATGCCTGTAATAATCTCTCAGCTTCATAACTCCACCTTCAGACTTGCCCATCTCTTTGGCTCCCAGGATTCCATTCTGTAACTTCAGATTATAAGGCATGCTCACAAGACACACTTTTTTTTTTTAATTCAGTAGCATGTATTAAATTCACAATATAGTGTAATCAATACTTCTATTGAGTTCCGAAACATTTTCATTACTCCAAAAGAAAAATTTTTACCCATTAGGCAGTCACTCCCCACTCCCCGTTTCCTCCAATCCTGGGCAACCACCAGTCTGCATTTTGTCTATGGATTTACCTGCTCTAGGTATATGAGTGGAATCATATAATATTTGAACTTTTGAGCCTGGCTTCTTTCACTTAGCATAACTTTTTGTAGGTATCAATACTTCATTCCTTTTATGGCTGCATGCCACTGTGTGGATATACCACTTTTTCATTTATTATTTATTTATTTATTGTTTTATTGTTTTATTGTTTGTGTGTGTGTGTGTGTGTGTGTGTGTGTGTGGTGATGTTGGTTAACAAAATCCATTGTTTCAGCTGTACACTTTAACAGTAAGGCATATATATATTTACACTGTGTGTTCACCTCCCATAGTTAGATTTCTTTCTGTCACCACATATTTGACCTCCTTTACTTTGTCTACCTTCCCCTCTCCTCCCCCACCCCCTACCCTCTGTGGTCCATATCCATGAGTCTCTGTTTGTCTGTCCCATTCATTTGTTGCTTTAGGTTTATATCCCACATATAAGTGATATCATGTGATTTTCGACTTTTTCTGTATGGCTTATTTTCCTTAGCATGATTATCTCAAGGTCCATCCATGTTGTCGCAAATGGCAATATTTCGTCTCTTCTTATGGCTGAGTAACATTACATTGTATATATGTACCACAGCTTCTTTATCCAAGCATCTATCGTAGGACACTTTGGTTGCTTCTATGTCCTGGACACTGTGAATAATGCTGCTATGAACATCGGTGTGCAAAATACCTTTTCAGATATGGGTTTTCAAGTCTTTGGGGTAAATACCCAGTAGAGGGATTGCTGGATCATATGGTAGATCAACTCTTAGTTTTTTGAGGAACCTCCATACTGTTTTCCATAGTGGCTGTACCAATCTGCAGTCCCACCAGCAGTGTATGAGGGGTCCTTTTTCTCCGCATCCTCTCCAACATTTGTTACTACTTGTCCTGTTGATTATAGCTGTTCTAACAAGTGTGAGATGGTATCTCATTGTGGTTTTGATTTGCATTTCCCTAATAGCTAGTGATGCTGAGCATCTTTTCATATATTTGTTGGCCATTTGTATGTCCTCTAGATACCACCTTTTCTTTATCTATTCATCCATTCATGGCATTTTGGCTATTGTGAACAGTGCTACTATGAACATTCTGGTACAAGTATTTGTTTTCAGTTCTCTTGAATATATACCTACAAGTGGAATTGATGGGTCATACGATAATTCTGTGTTTAACTTTTGAGGAGCTGGCCAAACTATTTTCCACAGCAGCTGTACCATTTTACATTTCTATCACAGAGGCCTTTTCATAAGTAATTTTAGAGCTAGTTAAACCTCCCATTTTATGAATGAACATGCTGAGGCCCAGAGAGGTTAAGTAATGTCCAAAGTCACACAGCAGGGTCCAGACTAGAACCAAACTTTCTTGAGTTTCTGGCCTTCCATCCACTGAGAGCCTCCCACCCTTCTTTAAGGGTCTGAACTACCTTCCTGAGCATTTATTGATTGATTTGACAAACCTCTCCAGTGAACAACTGAATTAACCACATTTATGGTTAACTTCTTTCCCCTCAGCATCTTTTGAAAGAGCCTACCGCCATGTTCCCAATTTCCAGGCTGCACCTTGAAAAGATGCAGAGCTCACAATCCCTGTCTCTCTCCTGCTGCTAGCCTGGCCAGCTCTCTTCTGTTGTCATGGAAACCATGCACCTCTGTTTTGGCTATGCACCAACTGGACAGCAAACTGAGAGCATCTTTTTCTCCCAGGCTAAATGAAGCTGTCAAAGTTATTTGACTGCTAGATCTGTATTTATTGAGCATCTACTAAACAGGTTTTTCAGTTTGTTCTGTTTTGTTTTGTTTTGTTTTAAATGCTAGGGATACCACAACGAACAAGCTAGACCTCCTCTCAAGGAGCCCACAGCCTAGAGGAGGAGACATGCAAAAAAAATCAAGGAAATAAAAAAGGCTTCTCCTGGCTTCCCTCATCCTTGGAGGCACTTCTCGAATCCCACTTCCCCTGGGCATCCTCTCCAGGAGCCCAGATCCAAGTGATAGCTCCTCTCAGTTCTCAGAGTTTTTATTTATTTATTTTTCTTGATTGAAAAAGTAATAGTGCATTGCAGACAATGTAGGAAATATATAAAAACACAAAAGAAAAAGATTCCCCTATAATTTCACCACCAAGGATTAAGAGCTGCCAACATTACTTTTCTGCTCCTTTTCCCTTTCTACATCTGTGCAATTTTTGTTTTTAACATAATTGAGTTCTATTTTCTGTACTGCTTTATAATCTTGTCTCATAACAATGTATTTTCCTTCCTACACCTATTCGAAGTTCCCCAAAGTCAGGGGCAGAGCACTGATAATAATAGCGAGCATTTGTTGAACACTAACTACCAGCCATGGTATTGAGAGTGTTTTTGGTTTACCCTCTGCAAGCCTCAAACCATCCCTATCGGGTGCCTACTCTGAGATTCTCATTTTACGGATGAGGAAACTGAGGAATGGCCAGATGTGGAAGGGAAAAGGATAGCCCAAAGTGTGTGAAATACAAAGTGGCACCTGGACCTCGGCCCGTTCCTGGGCCCTTCTGCAAGAATCCAGGCTGCCACGTTTTGTTGAGTAATTGCCCATGAGCCAGGGACCCAACTAGAGGCAATGATGGAGGAAGCACAGGAGAGGGCCACCCTTTTTTCTGCCAGACATCGAGAAAGCACCCCACTAGACTTTATCAGGCTTATTTAGAAGGCATGTAAAGCCAACCCACCTCACCCCCCGACTCTTTTTAATTCCAGGCTGTGTTTGACTCCCTAAAATCATTGACAAGATCATTCACTGAGCAATCATGGCATCTTATGTAGGAGCAGCACTCAGGGTTTGGAGCCAGACACAAGTTCAAGTGCCCCTTGCTGACAGTGGAGCTCAGGGTGAACTGTCAGAAATTTATTGAGTACCCCCCCACCTTCCTCTGGGGATAGGATCACTGCCCCCTTTTTATAGGTAAGGTAACTGGGAAGTTAGGTGGTTCACCCAAGCCTACACAGTGGTGAGTAGAGGCACAGTCCTCTCTGACTCCAATAGCTAGGCTCTTTATGATGAACCTTGCTCCTCTTTTGTTTCCTGAAATTGAATTTCCTTTGTGGCTGGGAAGAGTGTGCAAATCATCTGCCTGTTCTGGAGGCCCAGTTCTTTGAACTTCATTAAGGATCTTGCAAGAGGCACAGGCTTAGGGGTTCCCGCCTCCCCACCCCAACCCTGCTTATCTCGGCCAGTCTGTGCTGTGGTCTTCAGGGGATGACAAGGACGCTGTGGGCCACAGTTTATCGTCAGCCATGTTTCCTGCTTCTGTGCCACCAGCAGGACCTTAACTCTTTCTCTCTCTTTCAGTTAATCAGGAACAAAAAAGAAAAAAATTATCATATGCAATTGTTTTATATTTTCTATGTGCAAATCTATGAGAATTTTCTTTTTGTTCCTGATTAACTGAAGAAGAGTTAAGGTGCCACCGGTGACCTGGGGGCAGGAAATATGACAGATGATAAACTGTGGTGTGCACGCATGCACACGCACACACACACACACACACACGCAATGCAAATGGCCAACTCAAGGAAACTGGCTACATGTGACAGAGTCAATGTCCTTAACATAGAAAGAGTTCTTAAAGGTCAATTAAAAAATAAACGCCCTCGAAATTAGGGTATTTGTTTTACTGCTTTTTAAACATTTTGTGAATTTGAAAATTTTCAAAATAAATTAATTAATTTAAAAAGAGAACTCCCCATTGCATAATATTGTGAGTATACTAAATGCCACTGAATTTTACACTTTAAAATGATTAACATGGTGAATTTTACCTCAATTAAAATAATTTTTTAAAAAAGAACACCCTAAAAGAAAAAATGTGCAAAGGACACAAGTAGCAACTCACAAAAGATGCAATGCAAGTGGCCTATAAAAACCAAGTACTATTTCCAAAGGACTAATTGATCTCTGTTTAAATGTAGCTTCCTCAAAGAGGCTGCACCAATGACCCTAAGTAGTTAGGTCCTTCCGTTAAGTTTCCAGTAGTGCCCTAAGCTTCCGCTTTCCTCTTTCGTAACAGCTCTGACACCACTACTCCTCTAGGTTATAATTACCTCTTAAATTGTCTTCTTTCTCAATAGACAGAAGTTTCAATGGCAGTGACTCCCACTATCTTGTCCCCACTGTGTCTCCATGACCCAGCACTCATAAATATTTGTCGAATGGATACATGAAAAATAATTTTTAGCTATCAAATTGTCAAATATTTTGCTAATTGTCCTTATGGCTGGCAAGGGCCCAGAAGGACCCGGCATTCTCATCTCCTGCTCCTGGGAAGGTACCCTTGGTGCAACTTTCTGGAAAGTAGTCTGGCAATACATTTCAAAAGCCTAGGAAATACACTTACCCTTTGACCCAGCAGTTTCATTTGTAGGAATATGATGAAATAAGCACCATAGTGCTTCAAGACGTAGGTTCCAGAATGTTCTCTGGAGCACTGTTTCTCATAATGAAAACTAGAAACCATCTAAATGTCCCATAGCAGGGATCAGTTGCATGAACAAAGGTAATGGTGCTTGGGGTGGCATAAGCTTTTAGCTGAAGATTTTGGGGTGATATGTGGTCCAACCATTGGCTCTTTGGGGGCACTTTGTGTCAGTACAACCAGACTGTGAGAAGGAAGAATGGTCCTTAGGTCACTTCTGTCCACGAGCCCTGGGCACAGAGCCTGGCGTGGTCAGTACTTAATACATTTCATTTTTGTTGAACTGAGGTAACCTCAATGGAGAGACCATAACACATGGGCAAAAATGACTTCCTATGGATGTCTATGCTAGATCTCTAGCTGAGGCTTTTTTACAGAGCACTGCCCTTTTTTGAGCCTCCATTTCCTGATTTTTGAGCCAGCTCAAAAACGGTAGTTCTCATTATTATGGCTAGCCACAGGGGTGGTCGGCCTGGTTAGATTGCAGCCAAATTGCACACAAACTGAATCTTGAACTAGTACTGGTCCTTGGGTTAAGTAAGATGAAGAAAGATAAAAGATTTTATCATTTTTATTTTTAAAGTTTGTTTTTCCATGAAGAACCTTTGGGAAAATGAAGAAAAGCAGGAGGAAAAAGAAAAAAATTACCTACAGCCCCAACCACTCAAACATAAGTACTAAAATGTTGGTGACCTATCTGATCTCAGAAGCTAAGCAGGGTTGGGCCTGGTTAGTACTTGGATGGGAGACCACCTAGGAAGGCCAGGTGCTGTAGGCATAAAGAATAAGAAAATAGGGGATTGTAAACTGACAAAGTCTTTGCAATCTGTGAGGTCAAGGGTTGCCTTGCCTAAAAAATAAAAAAATTAAAAACCAATAAAATGTTGGTGTATTTCTGTCTAGCCTCCCCCTACTCACCAATTTTTTTTCTATTATGGTAAAATAAACATAATATGAAATGTATCATCCTAAGTGTACAGAACAGTGCCTTTAAATACATTCATAATATTGTACGACCATTATCACTACCCATCTCTATAACTTCTTTCATCATGTAAAACTGAAACTCTATATACCCATTAAATAGTAACTTCCCATTCCCTCTTCTCTGCAAGCCCTGGTGACCATCATTCTACTGTCTGTTTCTATGATTTTGACTATAAGTACCTCATAAAGTGGAATCATACAGTATTTGTCTTTTTATGTTTGACTTATTTCCCTTAGCATAATGTCTTCAGAGTTCATCCATGTTACAGCATATGTTAGAATTTCCTTACTTTTTAAGGCTTAATATTATTCATGTATATACATATATCACATTTTGCTTATCCATTTATCCATTGATCAACATTTGGATTGCCTCCACATTTTAGCTATTGTGAATAATGCTGCTATGAACATGGGGTACAAATATCTTTCTTTTTCCTATTTCAATGCATTGTTAAAAAATAATACTAATAAACATATACAATTTTATCCCCTTCTTCGATGTGCCAGTATATCATGAATACATCGCATGTTAACACTGCAGCTGGAAGTAGGTATGTTTGTGGGACACTTCATTTTTTACCTTGAACACTTCTATAGTGTTTTATTTTATTTTTATTATAAAAAGGGATTAACTTTTGTAATTTGAAAAGCAATGAAGAATCCATAATATCATGAGTATTTCTCAAGTCATTCCACAAACGTTAAAAATAAAATGAGTAAATATTATTTTCACTGTGGCAGTGCTTTCCTACCAGGCGGATGCTTGTACCTTGATTCTTAGTTTTCTCTGTTGGACATTCAGGTTGTGTTCTTTTTCTTTGTCTTTGCTATTATAGTCAGCACTGAGATGAACGTCTTTGCACATCAAGTGTAGCAGAAGTTTTAAAATGATTGTCTGATTTTATAGGTTGCACTAGAAATAGAGGGAAACAGTTTGTGGGGCCAATGGTGTTTTCATAAGGCGTTTTCTTCTGTGGGTGAGAGATAAATAGATTTTGGGCGGAGGGCTTAAAACATCAGAAGTTAATTCAGAAGTCCAAAACTTTGATTTTAGAATAAGAATTATTATATTAATTACTGGACTTTAGCTAAATGAGCCTTGGTCCCACTCTGGCTCAAGAAGTTGGGGTGTCATTCCAAGCTGGTTAGTAGTCCACTTCAGTCCTGGGCTGGGGTGAGGGGTAGGTGAGGTTAGAAGCAGAAGCTTTCAATTCACTGTCCATATTTACAAAAACACTGCCAAGTCCCTTGAGGTTCCCTTGTTTCCCCAGTTCCCATCTGTGCAGATGGAGAACATGGAAAGTCAAGGTGATGGAGTAAACCCACATCTGCAGGACTTCTGGTCTCGCTTGATTCGGAAAATCCGTGCCTAGCGACAGAGGTTCAGAAAATAGAAAGAGCATCAGCTTCGTGTAAGACAAGGAAGTCTGATCCTCCACTTCCAAGCTATGAGACTTGGGGAAATTCATTTTACTTCTCTAGGCCTAAGGGGTTCTCACAGATATTATTGAGAATATTATTACTCATATTGTAAATCCTTAAGCAAATGGTAGCTATTTTGTTGTTTGCAATTCACTGTTAATGCCGTGATGAGAGAAGCATCAGAATTAGAATATGTCAGAGATGATGGAACCTAGTCTAGGGGATCAGGGCAGGCTTCCTAGAGGAAGCCACAGCCATATTCTGAGCGATAAAGAAGAAAAGCCCCAGAGTACTTCTTTTCTGGCAGCTGGACCTTTTTGCATAAGCTTGTAGCATATTCTGGTGCCAGGTGATTCCCAAGCTTGCTGGGGTGAGGATGCACAGAAGAAGGGAGGGGTGAAGTGAGGACGGGGAGGGGTGAGGAGGGAGAGAGGTGGAGTGGCAGGTTACAGGAAATTCTGGAGGCACCAGCCCAGGGGAAACTACTATTCCATTCTGTGCCAGGCCCCTGGCATACAGTAGGCTTTCAAACTTCGATTCAGGCATGAGAAGTCCTGGTTTTCTGGTCCATAGCTTGTGCTCCAAGAGAAACGTAGGACTGGGAGTTGGACCTTGGAAACTAGCTGGAGTCTCTAATCTTTGTGACCCTGGTTAAGTCCCTTTCTCACGAGTCAGCTTCCTCGCCTGAAAAACAAGAGAGTAGACCTAGATCACGAGTCTCAAACTCAAGTGTCTCCAGGGCCCAGCAGAACTTGGTGAGGTGTGTGGGCTGAGGAAGACAGCACAGTGAAGGGTCCAGCCCATTGTGGGAATGTGGGCCCAGTGCTGTCAGGGCTTCTCATTTTTCAGAAGAATCTAGAAATCTGGAAGTCTCTCATTTTTAAATGTTTGGTATCTAGTCCAAACTTTCCAATAAACGTTGCGCTGGCCAAATGGAACAGGCTATTGGGCCCAGTTTATCATCCCTGGAATGGCCCCTCTAAGAGGAGTCCTCTGACTCACACTTTGCCCTTTTATGTGCCTGGAAATTGCTCCCATGATTCCCGGGTGGGTCTTTCTCTGCCAATGGGATGTAATATACGACCTTAGGCAGTAAGGTCAAATGCTTTGAGCCTGCAGGCTGTACCTCCACCACAGAAGCGCTCTGACATGGGGTCTGGGGCTCAAAACCAGTGTCTGATAGTTTCCCAGAAACTTAGAGCTTTCTTAGAAATTCCTAGAAACCCGTACATTGTCTTCCACCCTTTGCAGGCTCATCTGTCCCACCAGGTTCCAGGGGCCGACAAACATATTGTGACACATCAGAACTTGGATTCATAGGAAATAAGCCTGGGCTGAACCTTAGGTCATCTAGTTAGTTTCCTCCATTTTACAGACCCAGAGTGGAAAGCAATCTGCCTCAAATCCAGGAGGCCCCAGAACCCTGCTGAAGGGAGAGTTGTTACTAGTGAGCATTTAGGAACCAGGCAGGCCTGGGTTCAAATCCTGACTTTGCACTTGCCAGCTCCTAATACTAGTCCCTCTTCTAGATAATAAATCTGTTCCATAATCCACTTCTGTTTCTTGCCTCTACACCTTTACTTCACTTCCTCTATTAGGAATTCCCCCTTTCCTATGTTTTTCTCTTCTAAAGAAAACATCCTACTTGTTTTCAACAGTCAGTTCAGATTTCAACTCCTCTCTGAAGACTTTCATTTATCTATTCATTTGAATAGGTACTACATTCACAAATACACTCACAGTTCAAACGGAATGAAGTCTTCCTTGATTTCTAGTCTTTATCTCAGTAGCTTTGTCCTCTCCCTCCATTAAACTGCCACAGGAGCCATCGCTCTTGCAATGAAGGGGGGGTATGGTTGTGAAAATTAAGATTTATTTCTGGGATGAAATATTATGCAGCCGTTTTAAATGAAGTGGAAGAGTGTAGAAAAATATTCACAAATTGTTGAGTTAATAGAGATCCTACTTCATACAAAACAGTAGGATCCCAATTTTGTCAGAAAAAAAGAAAGTACACAGAAAAATGATTTGAGGACATGCAACAAAATCTTCCTGGTGGCATTTGGGTGTGGGAACAGAATTACAGGTGAAAATTTTTTTCTACTTTCATGTCATTCTTCATTTTCAGAATTTTCTACTTAACCTAGTATTCATTTTGTAATCATTATCAAATAATAGTTTTTTAGACTGTTGAATCTCTTACACCCTTTGACCATCCAACAGCCCTGGGTGATCAGCAAAGTGAGGGCTATCGTTCTCATTTTAGAGATGTGCAGACTGAGGTTGGAGTGGGTCTAGGATGTGTCCAAAGTATGGAGCTAAGGCATGGAGCCAAGACTGAAACCCAGATTATCCAAGTCCTAGTCTTTGCTTCCTTCAGGGAAACCCCCTATCATTTCCTGCATTCTTATAGCCATGCACATGTGGCATCTAAAGATTTGGCAAGGAGCAGAGAGGCCAAGTAAAAACAAAGACATGAAGCAACATCTTGAATAGGTCTGAGGGAGCTGGGTCCAATGTTGACTTCCACACACGTACAGGCATTTGTTCTTTTAGTCAAAGCTCTTTGCAAAGACCTATTTGAACTAGCTTAAAAGAACAGAGTATGAATTTACCTGAAAGGCACTGCCACATCTCACTGAATCCAAAGTAATGGGGCCTCAGGAGGCCTGGAATGAAACATGGGAAGGAGATGGAAGTCCTGAGAATCGGTTAGAGCTCTTTTGGTTGCAAGTAACAAAGTCATCTCGAATTCTGTGAAATACACACACACACACGCACACACACAAAACATAAAA
>NW_006430462.1:5017868-5052091 GCF_000325575.1 Pteropus alecto
GAGGATCAAGGAAATCCCGTCTCTCCATGATTTGTCTCCAATGTATTTTTCCCAGGCTACAGAACAGCTTCTCTGCTTCTCTGGTCTGGATGGGGAGCAAACGTGTAGTTTCCCACTGTCACATATGTAGTTCCAGCCACACAGAAAGACTAGACTTCTCACCAAATTCTTGGGACAAGGACAAACTGGCCAGACTTGGCTTTGCTGCCACACAGGTCTGGTCAGTTAGAGTCAAAGACATGGTATAAACATAGCTGCCAGGAACCAGCCCTCGTTTCTTCTTTCCGCTGAACAATCTTGCCCTCTACAGAAAGCCAATCGATCTACCCAGGCACATGGCAAAAGATGGCTACACTGTGGATCCCCAATTTTGTCATGTTCCTCATCCCAGCCACACCAGGAATCAACTAGAACTGCTGAGCCCCAATACTGAATCTTCTGGAGAGAGAATTAGATGAGCCCAGCTCAGGTGCCTTATCCACCCTGATACCATCCTCTGTGGACAGGAGGAGAGGGGTCCTGTCCTACCAAATGGTTGCCTTGGTCTACACTGTGAGAAGAGGGCAGTTCTCAGAAAATGTGGATTGTTATGAATGGGGCAGGAACCTCATAAGATAAGGGCTCTTCTTGAAGCAATTACATCATGTCATGGCTGCTCAGCTTGAAAGCATCCTTCATCAGTGAGGGACTAGCTTCACTATCTTCTACTGAAGGCCCAGAAAAACTGGGATGTCTTTTCCTTTTAAAGACATCAGGATTGGAAACTTTTGTACACATTGACTAATTCGATTTGGCCAGCTTATTGAGCAATTACTTTGAGCTAAACACTGTTCCAGGCCTTGGCTGTCCAAAGATGATTAGATATCATCTCTGCACAGTAGATCCCACCCACCCCTGCCCCCAATATGGTGTTTCTATCAGTCTAGTTCATTTAGAAATCTGTTATTTTTGACACAACCTACTTTGGAACTTCCATCTGACTGCATTAGAAGGCACTAAATTGCAAGAATTCATCTGAGAGTTGAGATCACAGGAACTAATAATGTACTTGATCTCCTTACTTTGAATCATCATTTTTTAAAACAAAAACATTATGAAGGCCATTGACAGTGGTGAAATTAATATCCGGTTGGGATTTCCCAAGCAGCCTCGGAGGCCTGTCATTATGGAGTGGAATCTGGGCCAGATACACTCATGATGCTCTCCAGCATCTGCCTTGGCTTGTCATGTTATTAATGGTTTTACAGAAGGGCACACATTCAATGTGGGAGGCAAGTCTTATTCTTCCATTTACTAGCTGGGTCACTGTGGATGGTGCACCCACCCCTCTCTGAGCCTCAGTTACAGCCTCCCTAGAAAAGGGCATAGCACCACAGACTAGCTGCTGTTACTTCTGGGAGGAGCGGGGGATTTCAATAAGCTACGAAAGGAAATTTTCACATATTACTTCATTCGGTATTGTCTGAATTAACTACCAAGAGCTTGTGTTTCCCTTGATTTTTTTAGCACAAATTTAAAAACTCAAGAGTAGAATGGACAAAGGCAAATTAAGAAAAAACGTTGCATATCAGCTCTTAACACATCCAAGCACATGTTGCTGCAAACATCATCTTATACTAAAGCTAAATAAACGGATCTGCTGTTTCAGCTGGGTTTTTTTTTTTTGTTTTTTGTTTTTTTTCTCTTTTACTATGAGCACCACACTCAGAAGCAGAGATCCTAGAATTTTTCTCTTGACTGCCTCAAGGTCTGGCTGTAATTTGTGGGATCCCATGCAAAATGAAAATATGGGGCCCTTTGTACAAAAAGCTGGGGGGAAAATGCTATTGAAAGTAATAATAGGTTAAGCTTTTTCCTTTCTTCTGTGGTCTCTCGACTTGTCATGGTGTTTTTTATTTGCTTTTTAATATCATTCTAAGGGAAGAAAAAATAACATTTTAAATTATTAGCATGAATATTACCATTCCTGTTTACATTGTGCAATGCCAGTTTTAAATGCAAAAATATAACAAAATTTAACTCATAAGTAGGATAACTAGATTCACACAATTTGCATTTTGTGACTTGTACATGCATTTGTATTTTGTTCTTGCTACCCTGTGAAAATGCTGCACGAAACAAGCTCAAGTGTGTTTTTTTCAAACTCAAGTGTTTTTAGTTAACTTCTTGATATATACACATTATATCAACATTCTCAGCTTATAGATGAATATGAAAAAACTAAAAGGAAAAGGAACTATGCATTACCCTATCTTTCCCTTTCCTTTTGTCATCATTTTCAGCATAAGCATCTGGCTAATATAGAGAAGGCGCATGAGTAAGACAGAATATGATAGGGTTTTTTGGTCATTCATCTTGCTTAGAAAGATTAGTGCCTTCTTTCCGTGTTCAAGTGAGTTCTGATTCAAATAGAAGGCATGGCTTCTTAGGACTATGTCTCCATTAACTCAGCCTCAGAGTAACCCATTTACCTTGTACTTGCTTTAAGTCTTGCTGAACTCCCATAATATGGTGTGATCACTGGAATTCTGTGCTTATGGGGCATTGAAAATGCTATGACCATCCTCCAAATGTAATTATGTACACTTATATATAAGCACACTGATGTCGTATTTATCTCCTCTGCTCTTTTGTGCTGTGGGACTTACAAAACACCAGTTCAAGGAAATTATTAAGAATCTCAAGACGGTGACAGAAAGCCCTTCAGGGTGAGGGGCCCTGTGGGACTGCAGGGTTGTACACCCATGATACCAGCCATGGCTGTCCTCTCTTTAGCACAGTGGAGCCTACACTAGGTGGACAGCAGTCAAGGTGGAAGAGCTTTGGAGGGGGAGTTAGGAGATGTGCTCTGGCTCCAGTGATGCTGCTGGTTTTGATGGGACTTTGGGTTATGTATCTTTACCTAACCAGGTTCTGGATACACCTATAAGATTATTTCCCTGCCAGCTCCCAAACCTACCCTGGCCTCCTCTTGGTCTCAGTTGTCAGCTTAAATGCCACCTCCTTACAAAGGCCTTCCCTGACCACCCTAAGAAATGTCGCCCAGCATTATTTTATCACTACACCCTCTTGATCTCCTTCATAACGCTTTCTCTAAATCATGATGATGTATCGACTTGTGTGTTTGGTTTTTTTCCCACCTTCCCCACCGGAGTGTAAACTCTACCAGGCCAGGCAATATGTTGGGTTATTTTCTGGTTGTAACAAAGAGCAGGTGTTTTGGAAATATATGTTTGAGTGAAAATTGAACTCCCGAAGTATGTCCCCACAGGGATTCTAATAAACCAAAAATTGTTCATGAAGAGAAAAAGTACTCATGATATAATATTGAGTTCAGGGAAATAAAGGGCCCAAAACTGGATATAAAGAATGATCCCTAAGTTCATCTAGAAAAAAAATAAATGCAGAAAAAGGGTCTATGGGCTACGTATATAAATGCTAACAGTGGTGGGATTATATGTGATTTTCATTTTCTTCTTTTTGTATATCTGTGTTTTCTAAAGCTTCTATATTGAATATGTGTTACTTTTGTAGTAAGAAAAAATTTAAATATAAACTACTACATCTACAATGAATTAGAAGGAAACATACAGAAATAATGATAATGGATGATGAGACTGTAGGTATTTCATTTCATTTTCCTTATACTTTTGGAATGCTTGAAACTGTCTACAAGGAGAATCTTTTTTTATGTACTTGCACAAATCTTATTTTTAATAGAAAGATTGAGTTCTTCCCCATTTTTTAAAATTATTTTTTATTTTTCAATTACAGTTGACATTCAATATTATATTAGTTTCAAGTGTACAGAATAGTGGTTAGACACATATAACTTATGAAGTGATCCCCCTAATAAGTCTAGTACCCATCTGATACCATACAGAGCTATTACAATATTATTGACTATATTCTCTATGTTGTTCTTTATATCCTTGTGACTATTTTGTGACTGCCAATTCATACTTCTTAATCCTGTCACCTTTTTCACCCATCCCCCAACCCCCTGCCATCTGGCAACCACCATTTTGTTCTCCATATCTGAGTTTGTTTCTGTTTTATTTGTGCATTTATTTTGTTTTTTAGATTCCACATATAAGTGAAATCGTATGGTATTTGTCTTTCTCTGACTTATTCATTTAGCATAATACCCTCTATGTCTATCCATGTTGTCTCAAATAGTAAAATTTCATTCTTTTTTATTGCTGAGTAATATTTCATCGTATATATGTACTACATCTTTATCTATTTATCTATTGATGGACACTTAGGTTGCTTCCATATCTTGATATTGTAAATAATGCTGCAATAAACATGGGGATGCATATATCTTTTTGAATTAGTGTTTTGAATTTCTTCAGATAAATACTCAAAAGTAGGATTGCTGGGTTATAAAGTAGTTCTATTTTTAATTTTTTGAGGAACCGCCACACTGTTTTCCATAGTGGCCACACCAATTTGCAATCACAAAGAAACATTTTTAATAATAATTTAAACATAATTTTAACAATTATAAATAAAATAAAATGATAAAAAGCTAAAAAGAACTGAAGAATCTCACTTTTACCAGGGATGCCTTCCATTTCATGGCTCTGGACTCAGTGAAGTATTGTGTTCCTATTGAGATAGATTTGAGAAAGAGAATGGTCATGTGACAGTCACGTGATCTCACAATTGGCACAAAAGGGCAACATGGGTCTATCCATAGAGGCATCAAGTGAAAAATCCCTCTTATTTTAACTGACTCCTTAAGACATATACACTTATACTCCATTGGTATTTGTACTGCTATTTTTAAATATATGTTTTAAATTTCAGAAGTAACACTCTGTACATACTTGTTTTAACAGGTGAAACTATTTTAATACTCTCCTCCCACCTGCCTCCCTCTATTTCCTTTCTCTTAATGTGACCAGAGTGTACAGCCTAGTATGTATAAGTCTACCTCTTTCTTTTCTCATATGCGTATCTACGGATAAATATAACTACATATATATATATATAAGAGTTTTGAAAAATAGACTTTAATATTTAGGACCGTTTCAGAGTTACAGAAATTTTGAGGAGAGTTCTCACATACCTCACACCCAGTTTTCCCTATTATTAACCTCTTACATTAGTATGGCACTTTTATTACAATTGATGAACAATGTTGATAAATTTTTATTAACTAACATCCATAGTTTAAGATTTCCTTAGCTTTTACCTAATGTTCTAGATCCCATCCAGGATATCACATTGCATTTAATTGTTATTTTGCCTTAGGCTCCTCTTGGCTGTTTCTCAGACTTTCCATGTTTTTAATAACTTAGTTTTGAGGAGTGCTTGTCAGGTATTTTGTAGAATGTCCTTCTATTGGGATTTGTCTGATGTTTTTCTCCTGATTAGATTGGAGATATGGGTTTGGGGGGAAGACCACAGAGGTAAAGTGCCATTATCATCACATCATATCAAGGGTACATACTATCTCCATGATTTATCACTGTTAATACTGACCTTGATCACCTCGCTAAGACAGGTTTTGTCAGGTCTTTCCACTATCAAGTTACTTCTTTCTATACACACTGTACTCTTTAAAACGAGTGTTGTAGAGCCTTTGTAGAGCCCACATCTAGGTAGTAGGTCTTATGTACCCCTTTAGAATATCTGTGTAAATCATTTGGAATTTTGCATAGGAGATTTTTCTCTTCTCCCCCATTTATTTATTTGTTCAATTATTTATATCTGTTTGGACTCCTGGATATTTATTATTTATACTTTGTGTTATAATTCAATACTTCTTTATTTATCTTGTTGCTCAAATTGTTCCAGCTTTGGCCATTGGGAGCTTGTATCTATAGAATTTTATGTGAGATTTTTGTTTGTTTGTACTTTTACAAAAATTAAGAAAACTGTACATATTACTCTATATATTGATTTTTCACCTAAAAATAAAGTAGTAGTATATCCTTCCTAGAAAAAATAAAAATGTCATACATTCTTTTTTAATAGCTATGTAATATTCCATATTGTTCATATACATAATGGATTTTACTCTTCCTCTATTAATGGACATTGGGTTGGTTAAGGCTTTTTTTTTTTTCCATCTACAAACAATATTGCCATAAACATTCTTGTACTTACAGAGGAATTATAGAATAGATTCTCCAAAGAGAGACTGCAGGATAAAAGGACATGTATGTTTTAAATTTTAGTAAATATTACCATCTTATTTCTCAAAAGGATTGTAACAATTCACCTTTTTCATAGCAAGGAATGAGGATGCCCCCTCTTCCACATTCATATTAGCACTAAATGTCACTTCTCTTTATCAATATGATGAGAACAAAATTCCATCTCATTGTGTCGCTCACTGGAATTTCCCTGGCCAATAGACATGGTAAGCAGTTTTTCATATGTTTACTAATTAATCATTTGGGTTTCCTCTTCTAGGAATTGCCTGTTTATATCCTTTGCTCACTTCTCTGTTAAATTATTATTTTTTTAATGACAATTTGTACAGGCTTTTTTGTACAGTAGGAATTGTAAAACTTTGTCTTTCATATGTGTTGTAAATGCTTTTAGCAACTGGTCATTTATTTCTTACTTTGTTTTTGGTGTCTACTGCAACCCCAAAATATGTGTGTTTTTTTAAGTTAAATTTGCCAGTCATTTCCTTTAAGGCCCCTGGTTTTGCTTTCTTTTGGAAGCCTTCTTTCACCCAAAGTTTTATAAATGTTTTCCTAAAATTTCTTCTAATACTTTTAATTGTGGCCATTTAAAAAGTATTTAATATTATGCCATCTCATGTAAAATGTAAGTCTCTTACAACAATATAATCCCATTTATACCTCCAATATTTTCCCTTGTGCTATTATAGTCTTGTATTTCATGTATATATACAAACTTCACAATACAATATTACCGTTTTTGCTTTAAACAGTCAGTTGTCTTTCAAAGAAAATTCAAAAATATGAAAGACAATTTTCCATTTATATTGAGATATAATTGACATTTAACATTGTATTTAAAAGATAATTTGAAAAATATTTATCTACATATTTTTCATTTCCAGTGCTCTTCATTCCTTACTACTGATCTGAGTTCCATCTGGTATCGTTTTCCTTCAGCCAGGAGAATTTCCTTTTAGCATTTCTTATGGCTGGCAATGAACTCTCTTTAACTTTAGTTTATCTGAACATGTCTTTATTTCTCTCTCATTTTCTAAGGATATTTTTACTGGGTAGAACTCTGGATTGACACTTTCTCTATTTCAGCACTTTAAAGATCTTGCTGCGGTGTCTTCTGGCATCTGTTTCTGATGAGAAATGAGTTGTCATTGCATCTTTTCACCCCCATATATAAATGTGTCTTGTTTTCCTCTGGTTGCTGTTTAGATTTTCTCTTTATCCATGGTTTTTAGCACTTTGAATATTACGTTCCTAGTTGTGTATGCGTTTGTTTGTATTTATCCTACTTGAGATTTGCTGAGCTTCTTGGATCTGCAAGGTAATATTTTCTGCCAAATGGGAACATTTGGCCCATTATCTGTCCTCTCCTCTGGGCTCCCATTATAAGTATGTTACAATTTGGTACTTCCCATGGGACATGAAGACTCGTTCATATTTTTCTCTTTATTTTTCAACTTAGATAATTTTTATTGATCCTTCAAATTTATTTAAGCTTTTTGCTGCACTTTTTAATCTTTTGTTAACTTTATATGGTGAATTTTTCATTTCAGATATTGTGTGTGTTTGTTCCATAAACCCCATTTTTTAATATATTCCTTTTTCGGCTGAGATGTTCCCTCATTATGTCCATTTTTCCTTTAAGTCCTTGAACTTATTGATAATAGTTGGGTTAAATCCTTTTCTGCCAATTCCAACATCTAGGACATCTAAGGGTCTTTTTCTATTGACTTTTTCTCCAGATTATGTATTTCATTTTCTTTCATCTTTGCATTTGTAGTAATTTTCATAGTAATTTTTAAAGGTATGAATGATACATTGGTCCACGGCCATGCTACCGTGAACAAGCCCGATCCTTTCCGATCTTGAAAGCTAACCAGGGTCGGGCCTGGTTAGTACTTGGATGGGAAACCACCTAGGAAGACCAGGTGCTGTAGGCATTAAAAAAAAGTTGCATTGTAAAGAGTTTAAATTTTGTTGCATTCTTTTAAGGGTTTGAGTTTTTTGTTTTGTTTTGTTTTGTTTTGTTTTGTTTTGTTTTTGTAGGTGGTTGAATTACTAGTAAAGCCTCTTGTTCCTATCAGGTTTAGTTTTAATTTTGTTTAGGAGAATCTCTTTTGGTTTTTGTTTTTTGGTCCTAGAGCATGTCCCTTACTATAGGACTTAGTTCTTAATCCTAAAGCCTGGTCTTTTGAGGGTGTCAACTAAATACCCAAAATGTACAGCATGTCCACTCTGGCTGAGCTTGAACTCCAACATGTTCCAACACTGAGCAAACTGTTATCTCTATTCAGCTCTCAGCCTTGAGCAATTGTTTTCTGTTAAGCCCCACAGAGTCTCATTCTGTAAACATATAGTCCACAGCCCTCTTTGGCCAAGAATCTAGAGGAATTCCTGTGTAGAAACTTCTTCCTCCTTCCAACCCCTGTTGTGCTACTCCCTCCTCTTCTGTACTCTGATCTGCAAAATCCTGTTGCTTCAGCAGCCCCTAACATTGATTTCTGCCTCCTCAGCTCAGGAAGACCACTCCTTTGCTTGGGATCCACCTCTCTCCACTGTAGTTGGGAAAATGTCCCCAGGCAAAAATCCAGGACAAACACAAGGCTCATCTTGTCTATTTCCCTTTTTCTCAAGGATCAGTCTTCCTTGCCTTTTTCCCAATGCTTGAAAATGATAGCGTCTGATTTTGTCCAGTTTTTTCAGTTGTTTAGGATTAGAGGATTAGTTAGTCATCACTAGAAATCTTACTTTCTATGTCTCTTTGAACTATCTTTTTAGAGGTATAATTGACATACAATACATTGTACATATTTAACGTGTTCAAGTGATAAGTTTTGACTTTTGCATATACCCTTGGAACTATCATCACAACGAAGAAATGAAGGTAATGAACATATCTATCCCCTCCAACTTTCTTCTTGTTCTTTAAAAGCGAAGACATCTTAACATGAAACCATCTGAAACTGGTACTTTCTAAAATGATTGATACTTTTTCAATTTCTTTTATAGTTATTAGTCTATTTACACCTTCTTTCTCTTCATGAGAGAATTACAGTATTTTCTTTTTTTGCTAGAAGTTATTATTTCTCCTAGATTTTCTAATTATTTGGCATGGAGTTACATGTATAGCCTTTTAGAATTCTTTAATTGTTATTATTACTAGTTATATTTCCTTTCTTATTCATGATTACTGTTTATTATTATTATTTTTCTTTCCTTTCCCCCTAATTTGGGCTGGCCAGGATATTTTTTTCTTTCTATTTTATTGGTTCTTTTAAATCCTTTCAACTACTTTTGACAAATTGTTATTTTGTTAATTTTAGATTTTAATTTTTTTAGCTTTTTTTCTATTTTATTTTGGTTTACTTGTACGATTCATTTCCATTTTATTGTACTAGTTTTTAAATTTGACTATTTAATTCATTCATCTTTTTTTTAAAAAGTAAAAACCTTTAAAAGTACATAATTTCCTTTTTGTATAGCTTTATCAATATTTTCATGGTTTCGGTATGAAGCATATTAGTCACAAGATTATAGATGATTTGAAATTTTACTTTTTGTTTTTATTTATTCAAGGGAGTGGTTCTTAATTTACAAATGGTTACATATCTTTTCTACTAATATTTAATTTTATTGGATTATATTTGGAGAATGCAGCCTATGTAGCTTCTAGTATTTGGAGTACTTAGAAAATTTAAAATATATTCTTGCATTTTTTTTACTACAATTCAATGGTTTTTTAGTATATACACAAGGTTGTGCACCTATCACCACCATCAGTTTTATGAAATTTTCATCACCTTGAAAAGAAACCCCATACTCTTTGGCAGTTAACCCCTCAACAAGTCCTAAGCTGTCACTGATGTAATTTATGTTGCTATAGATTTGCCTATTTTAGACATTTTATATAAACAAAATCAGATAATATGTGGTATTTTGTGACTGGCTTCTTTTACTCAACAGAATGTTTTTAAGGTTCATGCATATTGTAGCACGTATCAATATTTCATTCCTTTTTATTGCTAAATAACATTCCATTTTATGGATATACACATTTTATTTATCCGTTAATCAGTTGATAGACATTTGGATTATTTCTACTTTTTACTTATTATGAATAATGCTGTTTTCTTTTTGTTTGCATTTATCTGGCCTATCTTTAACCATCTATCTATTTTCATTCTTTTATTTTTAACCTTTCTTTATCACATTTTTTTTTTCATATTTAAGATCTAGCTAGGTTTTTAAAAAACTCCAATTGACAATTTCTGTTTTTGAAAGAGGAATTCAGCCTGTTTACTGTATAATAACATATATATTGAATGTTTTTCCTTTTATTTTGTTTTATGTTTACTATTTATTTAACTTTATTATTTCTTCTTTCTCTCTTTCCTTACTTTCACTCTCTTAATCACATTTCCTTATACTCTTTTTATTTTAGAAGTTCTACTATGTATTTTAATTTTACCATGGTTACCTTTCCATTGCTAACATCATACTCAAATGTATATTTCTTTACAATTAAATAATGACTAAGCCTTTAGAGAATATTTATTTCTCTATTCTCCCTCATGCCCAGTGCCTCCATTTTGCTAAACTAGATTGACATTTCTAGTCCAAGATTTTAATTAGACTTCTCTTGAGTTCATGTCTTCTGTTTTGAGCGTGCTTACTTAGAACGAACAATGTACATTTTTAGACATTTTTATAATTTTTTCAGAAGAAGCCTAAGGAAGGAAAGAGAATGATCTTTTAGCAAAGTACTATTTTGCATGACTGGTCTTGCTGACCATATCAATGATCTCAGGTGAGCAGGATAATCAATAATAAATTTGTTTTGAGATGCTGATAATCAAGAATAATTTTGTTTTGGGATGTTCTTAACATAGACACTCTCAGTCCATCCTCACTGGGACTTGTGGAGACTAGATGTGTACTATGCTTCCTTTCGCTTTACTTTTCCTTATTGCCTGGTATGGTTTCCCTCTTACATCTCCATCTCCATCTTCCTAGGTCCATCTCTTTCAGAGGGCTTTCTGACCTAAACCATATGTGAGCACTTCTTTTGAACTTCACAGGGTACCTTATTTATATCTCTTCTAACACCTCATTGGGCTTTGTATTACTGAGGTTTGGGTATTTGCATATCTTTACTCCTCTCCTCTTCCCTAGGGGTGGGAGGAGGAATTTTGTCTTTCTATCCCTGGTGCCTAGCACAGTCCCTGGAACATAACAGGTACTAAGATGAAATGACTAAAAGTTCTATATGGGTCAAGGAATCACTCGCTCGAATGACAAAAGAAGCAGACTTTAATTTAGTGAAGACTTTTGTGTATTTTTATTTTTTTGCATCTATGAGACAAAATAAAGAGAACTGTCTTCTTCATGCCCTAGATATGAACATTTTTGACAATTCTCCTTCTAAAAGCAAAACATTTATCACTCACTAATGGTATTAATAACTATCTTTCATCTAGGGTTTCCCACTCTCTATTGCTACAGTATCCTGGGAATTTTAATCTGTTTAGAAGCTAAAAAAAGTGATAACATGGATTTTTTCATGTATCATTATCCTGTTACTTTTCAGGCTATCAACCAGACTCAAGTGTTTTAGCTCTCACTTACTATGGTGTCTGTAACAAGGTATAAATGATCATTTAGGAAAAAAATTAAATATCTTTTCTGCTTCTTTAATTTTTTTTCTGTCTCCTTGCTTTTATTTCTATTTGTTTAATAAATATGTTTCAAGAGCTTACTGTAGCTGCCAGGAGATAGATGTATCCTGCTCCTCTTTCATGGGCTCAGGGGTTAGTATGGAGTCAGACAAGCCAACAAGCAGATGATGGGGCGAGAACCTGTAACTGGGGAAGCAGAGGCAGGCCCCTACCCAGCCAAAGAATGCTTCTCAGAGACTATACATATCAGAAAACTAAGACATGAGAGACTTAGCTAGATATGGGTGGTGGAAGGGGAGGATAGGAGAATAGTATACTGAGTAGAAAAAACAAGTGCCAGAGAACATCCACACATTTGAAGAAGTGCAATTACTTCAGAGTGGTTGGAGTGTCCTGGCAAGAGATGAAGTTTTTCTGTCTGCTGTTTTTGTTCTGTTTCATTTTTATTTTTTAAAGAAAAACGGTGGCAAGGTACTAGTGGTTTAGCCATATGGCCAAACAGGCCTCAAGCAGACCTTGGCTAGCTATGGCTCTTAGGAACTTAAAACGTACAGGTTTGGCCTTGGCCTCCTAACTTAGATACTTCTTAAGTGCAGGGACACTGTCTGAGTCACTCTCTGTTCTGTCTCTAGTCCTGGTACAGTGCCAGGAAGCAGTCAGAGATCGGTAAATATTCAACGGATAAGATGGTCACTCAGGACCCTGGGGGAGATGAATATTACCTTTTGGCACACTCTCAACAGCTTGGGACCCCCAAGGTGGGTCCTGGGGTGTTTTTGAGCAATGAAGTAGTTAACTTAGCTGCCTGTCTCCTATGACAGATTTGCTAAGGAGAACCTACTCACAGAGCAGTGATGCCCTTGATATTGTCAGCCAATTAATTCCTTAAGTACTCCAAGTTAGGAAAGGCCGGCTGATTTGATTTTATCTGTCTTTTAAGACTGATCTTTGATCACATCCTATTCCAGCTAGACTTACTTTCCTCTTCTTCCCTCCTCCATTACTGATGGTGCAGGATCTAATTACCTCATCACCCCTTAATTTATTTATGAAAGGGCTGAGGTTAAAGAAAAGAAGAACAAAACTTCTGGGCCCTTTGGGGACCTTGTATAAGAGCTTTCCTTTTCCCAATCTCCCCTCTCCACACCCCGCTCCCCTGCTCAATAAAACCTCCTTTTCTGTCTCTGGCAAGTTGGAATTGTTCTTACTTACACATTTAAATAAATAAACTTCCCTCCCAGTGCTGAGTGGAGGGCAGCCATGTGAGTTAAGCCTGGCCTGCCACTCCCAATGGATCAATCAATCAATCAACAAGAATTCATAGATCTCACAGGAAGCAGATTTCAAAACCAGCACACAGCTCCTGGTTGTCCTCATCACAAGACACTTGGGGAAGAGGAGTATTTTTGAAATTTTTAATTTTATTGTTACACAATTATTACATGAATACATTCAGCTTTTAAAAAATTCCAACGACACAAATATGTGGAAAAACAAGTGATAAGGCCTTTTCCTTTCTTCACAGCCCATCCCACTGTTGAGCTTGAGATTGTATCCTTTTATTCAGACTTTTAAACAATGCATTTTCATACGTGTACACCTATATAAACATCTAATTTAAAAAATAACAAATGGGATCACAATTTTTTTTTTTTTTTAGCAGTATGTGCTGGACCACAAAGATCTACATTTTAATGGCTAAAATAGTACTTTACAGCATAGAGGGACCAGTATTTGTTTCCCTACTGATGGACGTTATTTCAAATTTGCAAGTACTGGTTCTCTGGTAATTATCCATTTAATGATGTATTTATTGTTGGCTCACCATGTGCCACGCATTCTACTCGGGCTTGGTGGTAAATAAAAACAGACACCTAAAAATAATTTTGAGTGATGGGAAAGGGGCATTTTCTTTTTCCAAGAGGGCGAGACAAGCGGAAAGATCGGTCTCTTCATCAACCCAGGAAGCTGAGGAGTCCGCTGCGGAACCCATAAGGAGCTGGCGAGAAAGAGGGTTGGAGAGCGCGAGTGCGCTCTTCACCAATGCCCAGAGTCTGAGGGTTGCGGGTCTGGGAGTGCTGTAGTGAGGAATCGTTCATTGCAAACCACGCGCCAGGCCCTGGGCACAGGTCAGACCAGGGGAAATGCGGCCGGGCGGGGCCGAGCGGCGCGCGACCCTCGGCGCGCTCGGGGAATGTATGGACCGGAGAGGCCTCTCTGGCCCCTGCTCCCGCGGGCTCTATGACACCGCGTTGGCTCGCGGGACGGGGCGGGGTTGGTTGAGGGGGAGGTGATTGCTCCACGCTGTACATCTCGCGGTGACCCTCGCGCTGAACTCTCGCGAGAAATAGGAAGTACCGCGCTTGCGCACTGAAGTAGCGCTTGGTGGCTGTGGCAGGTTAGCTGTCCGGTGTGTGAAGGGAGACTAGTAAGTGTGGAGGCCGCAGCGTCCTCGGCGTTTCGCCACCATGAGCAGCACCTTAGCCAAGATTGCGGAGATCGAAGCCGAGGTAATGGGCGCAACTGGCGTTTCACTCTTTGTCTAAGCGTGTCTTCTTCCGCGGTGTCGGTCCTGCCTAAACTCCCTTCATCCGCGTCAGGACCGGGTCCGCGTTCTCCGACTTTCCTCAGGCGAGGCCCGCGTATTTCAACTCCCCTCAACCCGGGCCCGCGTTCCCTAAACCCCTTCTTCCGGGCCCACATTCTACAACCCTGGACCTTGGTCGGTACCCTCTTCAGTGTTCAGCTCCTGTCCGAACATTGTTGTTCTCAGTCTTCCTTTTCGTGTGAGCAACACCGAATCCTGTTATACTCTATGCTGACTGTTCACGTACTTAAGTATCTTTCATTATCTTCCCTTGAAACCCCCACCTTCTGCAATCTCTATTTTGATGACTCCTTTTCTCACCCTATTGCTCTGGGGAATAGGATCTGAAAGTAAATTGACGTCTGTGGTAGCTGTTTATTCCATCTGGATTCTTGTGTGATTATTGCCCGAAGCTCTCAGAGCTCTTTAAAGTGGTCACCCTGTGTCAGATGGGGCATACCAGGTACAAGTAGTAGAAAAGGAATCAACAAATGTGTTTTATTCTAATCTGTGGACGCTAATTGTAGTGACCTTGGTCATATCTTTTCTCTATGGGCCTCAGTGTGCTCTGTAATTAGGGGAATGGGCTGGGTGATGGAGAGAATGGATATTTACTTTGTGTGTGTGTGTGTGTGTGTGTGTGTGTGTGTGTGAGAGAGAGACTAAAATGGGTATACTGACATTAGAGGGACCTAGAAAAAAACATCATTCTCTCGAGTGCTGGGAGAACATTCATTCTGGATATTTTACCACCTATGAACTGCTTTGATTTATGGCTGTGATTCTTCCCTTATAGATGGCTCGGACTCAAAAGAACAAGGCCACTGCCCACCACCTTGGGCTGCTTAAGGCTCGCCTTGCTAAGCTTCGCAGAGAACTCATTACTCCAAAAGGTGGTGGTGGTGGTGGACCAGGAGAAGGTTTGTGTTTTTCTTCAACATTTTTTTTTGGTGTAATTTCTGTCAAAATATAGGCATGTGGTTTAAAAATAATTTTAAAATTTCTATCAAAGTAGATTTGTATTTTCTAAGCCTAAACTCTTGAATTGTGTTTATTTTATTTTATTTTGCTGGTTTCAAAGGCAAATGAATATTGTCTAAGTGAACTAGAATTTTATATATGTATATATTGTACTGATCTATATAGATTTACATTGGCTTACAGAAATATGTAAATATATACAGTCAACATATAAAAAATAAGGAAATTGATGCAAAGGGAAGGTAGGAAAGTAGGAAGAGTAAGTTGAAGCCAAGAGAGAGAAGATTAGAACCAAAAGTAATGTCATAAGATCTGTATACTTACTAGAGAAGGGCCACAAATTTGTCTTTGAACCTGTATGCAACCATTGTAAAAAAAAAAAAAAAAGAAAAGAAAAAAAAAAAGAAAACCCAGTCACTTTGGGTGTGTAAGACAAAAAAGAAATCCATTTTTAGACCAATTATTATATATGATATTTGAGTCTTAAATACTATTGGTACTTAGAAAAGTATGTAACAGTTTAAGTGGCAGAGGAATAAAGTTTTTATATCAAAAATTCCATTAAACATTGTGAATTGTTATAAGAGGAATTTTGTGTGCTTACATTCTGTTGTAGAGGTAAACTGTAAAAAATTGGAGAAATAGATCCTTGAGAGATAGGCAGACAGAATGTGAAAGGACTTACATGAATCTCAACTCCCAGAGATAACTTTCTTCCTCTTTATATTTATTGATGTTTTAGGTTTTGATGTGGCCAAGACAGGTGATGCCCGAATTGGGTTTGTGGGTTTTCCATCTGTGGGGAAGTCAACACTGCTCAGTAACCTGGCAGGGGTATATTCTGAGGTTGCAGCCTATGAATTCACTACTCTGACCACTGTGCCTGGTGTCATCAGATACAAAGGTGCCAAGATTCAGGTGAGTCAGGCCTGTGGGCCAAGGAAGGGAGGAAATCCATTCTTTAATTCATTTAAAAAGCACTTACTGGGAGCTCTCTTATGCCAAACCTGATCTTTGATACCAGGCCCTCACTGTCTAGCAGGGGCTATAGAACAGTAAAGAAAGTAATACAGTGGGATAGCGTCTGTGAAAACACAGAGAAAGATAGGACTGCTTTTTCATCTGAGGATTGGGAATTGGAGAAGGTCTGGTAAGACCAGAAAAGCTTCATGTAGAAAGTGACAGTGCATTTGAAGTTCAAATAGAATTTCACCAGCCAGAGAAGGTAAAGGACAATTTCAGGGTGCTGTAATGGTGAACAGCTTACTGTGGTGTGAGTGTAGGTGTGGGACAGAGAGTGTTAGTAACTGAATCTGGAAATGTAGTTTGGGGCTGAATTATGAAGGGCCTTGTGTGCTTGCTAAGAAAGTTGAATTTTATCTTGTACAGGGCTAGGAACCATTAGAAACGTTTTAATAAATAATATGATCAGATCCCTTTTAGAAGATACTTCTTATCTGTAAGCCTAATGAAATTGGTGTCCTGAGAAAGATGATAGATTTAGGGCTCTCAAATGAGGAGCCCCCTTGTCTGTGAAAGTGGTATATGTTAAAGATAATGGAACATATCTTGTTGGCTGCACTGTTAAGAAGGCAAGATTCTGAATTCCATATTTGAATCTAGGCTAAAGGTTCCCAGACTTTTTTGGTTCACAGCACCTTTAAGTCTTTCAGCAATTATTTCATGACCTTTTCTTGTCCAATAATTTTCTATGGTGCCCCAGATCAAAAGAATATCTAATGGTTCTGTTAAATAGGTTCAGAAAGCTTAAGTTCTTAGGTCCTCACAACCAATTATTTACTAATGGGGTATGTGCAGTCTCAGGTACCACGTAACTTCTCAGACCCTGGAATTAGATTGGATAGTGCCATATTTGTTTTGTTTTCCACACTGATTTTTTTTGGTGTGGTGCTTTTTACTATAGCAATTGCTGAAAAAAATCTGACTTCTTAAAGATTTGGATCTGATATAATTAAAAGCAATCTATTAGGATTTAATGTTGAAATTGGGAGCTGTCTGGAGCTAGTATTTCCCTCAGTGCCTGACAGATACCAAAAATTGCTGTTTCTCTTGAATATCCCATGGCACCCCCAAATTCTCTGGTGCACCAGAGTACCTGAGCACCTCATTTGGAAACTATTGGTGTATTCCTTTTTGCTGAGCTACACAGTGAATTGTGAGGTGCATTCATACTTCTTTATTCTAGAATCTGAAGTAGGGTGGTACCAGTGTCCTGGTAGTGGTATTTTCAATGGGGTTTTTTTCCTGTTGGTTAGATGCCCATGCAGAGAGTGTGCTGGGACATGTACCTCTCTGGGACTCCATATGCAAATGTGTATAATAAGAATGAGGATGCTTGGGCATATTTGGACCACTGCTTGATTCCATGTTTTCAGAGTCTTGTAGATAGTCACAGCTTTGGTAGCTCAGAGAATAACCTCTTTACTTATAGGATGCTGGTGACACTTCTTTCAGGGCTTCTGAATATTTCAGAATAAATAGCTACTTAAATCCTTTCTTTCCTTGTCTTTCCCACAAAACCTTAATTCATTTCACCCACTCCTTTTAAATTTTTTTTTTATTTTCCTTTTGTGTATGGTGCTTTCTTTTCCGCCTGTATCCTTTGCCTCTGTTTTTCCTCCCCTTCTGACTTTCTTCAGAAACCAAGTCATGTAAGCATACTAGTAGGTATGCTTTAACTGATTTAAGATGACCGCCCTAAAATGTTTTTTAAATGGCTGTTTTGTGGCAGAAGACTCATTATCTGTGATTTGGTTGTGGAGCAGTACAAAGTTAGAACCGCTTAATAAGAATTATAATGGGGGAGATTTTTGTTTTGTTTTGTTTTTGTTTTGTTTGCAAGGAAGATATTTTTATTAATAAAGGGGCCTAAAAATGGAATGGGACCTTTTGAGGTAATTAATTTTGGTGTCTGGAGGTATTCAAGTAGTGGCTGAACTACCACTTAACAGTAATATTACAAACAAAATCTGTTGTATCACATAGGCTGAAATTGACTTGCAGAGTGGATTGTACAGTGTTTTAAAAATTATGGGGCTTATGTTTCACCTTTCTAGGGTCCCTAGCACTCCTATTGTCCTATGTATAATTGACTTGCATTTTTAAATTATCTGCTTTAACCTTTAAAGGCATTTGAGTTTGAAGTAGGTTAATATCCAATTCTTAAAATTTTACAGTTCCATGATTTAAAGAAATATTTTTTCTTATTTCTTGGTTATAATATGAAATTCAGGTATGTAAAGCATGTGCTATTTTTATTGAATAAAATTAATAAGATGCCACATTTAAGTAGTTCAGTATAACTTTAAAAATATTTCCCTCTTGAAAAAGCTAAATTTAACTTGCTTTTACTTTTGTAGGGAGCTCAATAAATGTCCCCTGTGTGTTCAGCTGACATGGTTAGAAAGTCCTTGCTCTTTTCTCTCAGTATAAATAATCTCTTTGAAATGGTCTTTATATGACATTATAGTCATCTTCCAGATCTAGTTGTTTCAGATTATCCAGATGGACATTTCCTTTTGAGTTCTTGATAACATCAGGCTCAATATGCAGTAAAGCCTTTTGCTGGTGGAATACTTTTTTTTTTTTTATTTGAATAGCAGAAAAGGGTTTACTAAATGGTAGAAGGAGATTACAGAGTCTTTGGGAGAGTGGAAGAAATAGACTCTAGACTTAATTTCTAGGAACTGATGATGAACTTTTTGTTTGTTTTTTCAAACATCTTTAGGGTATAATTCATATACAATATACAGTGTGATAAGTTTTGACATATCTATACACTGGTGAATACATTGCCATGATCAAGATCATGAACATATCATCCCCAAATGTTTCCTTATGCTCCTTCCCTCCTGTCCTTTCTTGTCCCTTTCATCTCTAAGCAATCAATCACTTACCTAGTTCTGTAGATTGATTAGTTTACATGTTAAGAGTTTTACATAAGTAATGCCATATGTGTATATATAAATGTACTTTTTGGGGGCTGACTTCTCTCATTCAGCATAATTATTTTGAGATTTTCTTATGTCACTTACCCTGCTGCCCCTAATGTTAACATTTTATATAGCCATAGAATAATGATCAGGGATGGATTAACACTGGTTCAATAATAGGCACTAAACTATAGAACTTACTAGAATTTTTACCAATATTCTCACCGATGTCTTTTTTCCAATATTCTATCTGGGATTATTGCATGTTGCATTTAGTTGTTTCTCCTTTATGACTTTTATACTTTTATTTATTTGTTTACTTTTAAATATTAGTTTTAAGTATATAGTATATTGGTTAGACATTTATATAGTTTATAAAACAATCCCCCTAATTTCTCTTTCTCTCCTCTTGCTCTCCACCTAGCCATCACATTAATGCTAACTGCATTCCTTATGCCTTGCTCCCCATCCCCGTGACGTCTGTCAGCTACTAATTTGTACTTATTTAACCCTTCAGCTCATTCTCCCAGCCACCCAACTCCCCTCCCCTCTGGCAGTTACCAGATTGTTCTTTATATTTGTGAGTCTTTTTGATTCATTTGTTCTTTTCGTTCCTTAGATTCCACATATAAGTGAAATCATTTGGTATTTATCTTTCTTTGTCTGACTTATTTCACTCAGCATAATAACCTCTAGGTCCAGACATTGCAAATGGTAGGATTTCATTTTCATTTCATAATGGCTAAGTAATATTCCGTTTATATATGAACCATAACTTCTTTATCCAATTGTCTGTTGATGAGCATTTAGGTTGCTTCTCAATCTTGGCTATTGTAAATTTTGTTGCCATGAACATAGGGGTGCATAGATCTTTACAAATTATTTTTGTACAAATTTTACTTTTTACTTTTACTTAGTAAAACTTTACTGCTTTACAAATTATGTTTTGGTTTTCTTTGAGTAAATACCCAGAAGTGACCTTTATGCTTTTAAAGAGTATTGATCAGTTATTTTGTAGAACATTTTTCAGTTCGGGTTTTGTTTGCTGTTTTCTCATGATTAGACTGAGATATATTTTTGGCAAGAATACCACAGAAATGATGTTGCGTCCTTCTCAGTGCATCTTGGGATTCACGATGTCAGTATGTCTTTATTAGTGATGTTTACCTCTGTCATTTGGTTAAGGTGGTGTCTGCAGGGTTTCTTTACTGAAAAGGTATTATATTTTTGTGGCTAATAAATATCTTGGGGGAGATACTTTGAGAAGAGGCAAAGCCTGTTTCTCAAACTTGTCCACTAATTTTAGCATCCGTCTCTGAATCTTATCTGCAACAGTTATTACTGTGTTTCTTGCCTAATGGTGAGTCTCTGTTTTTCTCTTTCCTACTAGCTGTTTCTTCTTCCCCATTTATGTATTTATCCAATAATTTGTATCATTGTGCGCTCATGAATGTGTTTTATTTTATGGGTTATAATAGTACTACCGTTATTTTATTACTCAGATTGTTTCTGCTTTGACCATTAGGAACTCCTTCATATTGGCTTCTATGTTCTTTATATAAACCCCCGTCTTTTTCTGAGTACTTATTTTCAGACACTATACAATGTTCTAGGCTAATCTTATATTTCCCTGCTCCAGCCCTGCAATCAACTACTTCTGAAAGAGCACTAGTTCCTTTTATTGGTCTTTAGAAATCAAAATATGGTGTGCTCATTATTCACCATGGGATCTTTTAAAATCAGTGTAACTAAAGTTTCCAAGTTAAGGCAGGTGTATTGAATATAAATTATCTTTTTTGAAAGAGAAGAAGAAAAGGTAGCTCACTTTGTCCAGTATGTTGTATAAATCTTAGAGAAGGCAATGTTATTTATTAGAATAGAGAGGAGCTTTTGAGTAGTTCTTCAGTGGAACAATTGAACTGTCTACGCATCTCCTGAATTGGTTCTTTTTCATTGTGGTTTATTTAATATGAAGTATATTTCTATAATGTCAGATATGCTTATAGCAAAGGTTAGTTTTAAATGATATTTTGATTAAATGCAACTCTGTTTCCAGTCCAATCATGGGGATAATTCAGTGTTAGCCGTACAGTAGACTCTTGGTATTTTCAGAGTTTACATGTGCTGTCTTAACAGTTTTTAACAGATTCTTAAATGCTTAAAACTAATAGTTTGTAAATTTCTGCGATGTGAATTTGAATCATGTGTGCTGTGGAATTGGTTTTGATGTTCACATCATTAGGTACATACATGGTGAATTCTGTGAAGTTTTACTTTACTGCTTTCCGGAGCATTTGAGCAGTAATTTTAGTTGGGGACACATACTAGGAGTCAGCCATGGAACCTTTTGAAATAACTGATCAGTATCTAAACCTTACTTTGGCCCTTCCAAATTAGAATCTGCAGTGATAGGGCTTAGATGTCTGTACTTTTAATGGTTTTACAGGTGATTCTTATGTGCTTTCCTGGTTAAGAATGGCTGCAGAAATTTTTGTGAATTGAGAAATTTGCAGAGGTCTAGGTATGTATCACATTCGAATATCAAGATCTAGCTATTATCTATAGTAAGGAATTTGTGTGGAAGCTCAATCTTCTGAAAAATGGGAGATATTAAAAGATATTAATGTAGAATAATGGATTTGGCCCCCAAAATGTGGATTATAATCTTAGGACGGTAACTTTGGGCAATTCACTTAACCTCTGTGAACCTCAGCTAATACCCTTATCTCACAGGGTTGTTAGGCATTTTAAACTAGATAAAGTATATAAAAAACCTGTAGCTGGCATTTAGAAGATGCTTAAAGTAATATACTCATAAAGAAGATTAGATTTGTATCTCTTAAATTTTGGATAGTTGAGAAATAAATCCTGTTCGATCTGCTCAGATTTATAACTGATTTTTCATTTTCTCTCCTTCTCTCTGTCCTTAATTTTGTAGCTCCTGGATCTCCCAGGTATCATTGAGGGTGCCAAGGATGGGAAAGGTAGAGGCCGCCAAGTCATTGCAGGTAAGTGGTTTAGGGCTACCATTCTGGGATATCAGGTATTGATATCCCAGGTATTGTTCCTTTACCAGGTATTGTTCCTTTAGATGGGGACCTTGGGCTTGGTGTTGATACCACAGTGAAGGGCATAGTTATACCTGACTTTTTACCAGAGTAGAATGTTAGAACTTGAAGAGGAATAGTCCAGATCCCCATTTGAGGAGAGACACTAAGGAAGAAGTGTCACACTGTTCATAGCAGATTTAGAACTAGAACTCAGGTTTCCTGACTCTCACCCATGTCTTTCATTCTTTTCTTTTTATTTAAGGTAAAATCTTATAAAAGGCTAATGATGAATTGCAACATTCTGCCATTCCACCTCACCTTCACAGTCACTCCTCATTGGCAACTATACTGTCAACTCTTCAACTGTTCGTTCTTCTACTTATCTTCATATTTTTAAAAATTATGCTTATGTTGCTATTTCATAATTAATTTTAGATATCTATTGGTTTATTATAGTAGAGAATTAGCTCTGTTATAATTCATACCTCTTTTCCCATTGTTTCAAAGAAGTTATATCACAATTTTTAGTTAACTCATAGTTTATATGAGTATGTAATGACTATGCTGTTTGTTCAATGCTGAGATAAGTAATATATTATGACTTAGTTTTTCTCTTAAAATCTGCTTTTGAAATTTGTTTTTCAAGTAGTTAATAATTGGCTATTATTTTGTATACTTTTCTGTGTTTGCTAATACTTTTCAAATATATTTTTAGTGATCTATTTTCAATAGATCAAATCCCTATCAGGTGGCATTTTTCTAGATACTTAAATAAAATACAGTTCTAAAAATAATCTTATTGATTTCATTCTTCCCCGCCTCAACCCTGACACTGCCTTTTCTCTTTGTGGTTCAATTTGGATTGGTTGCTTTCTAGACCAGCACTGTCCAGTAATGGAAATGTTCTGAATCTGTGCTAGGCATGTGTGGTTATTGTGCACTTTAAATGTACATAGTGCAGTCGAGGAACTGAGTTTTAAATTTAATTTAATTTTAATTTAAATAACCACAGGTTGCTAGCGGAGTCTTATTGGGCAATGCAGCTTTAGACTTTTTTCATAGCTGTCATCCTGAGATGTGTGGGATCCCCTATTTCCTAGGGTCAGTGTTTTACTTTTTTGGGCTTATTGTTATCTTTTGCTGAAGCACATTTTTTAGTAACTTCCCAAGAAAGGGTAAATGATAGGTAAATATTTATTTTTTCCTATGTTTGAAAGTATTTTTATTTTACCCTTATGTTGAATTATTAATTTAGCTATTCTATAGAATTATAGGTTACAAGTTATTCATGGGCGAATATCAAAAACACGCTAAATTAAAAGAGCCAAGCATACATTTTATTTGAGTCTGTTTATATGAATTTCCGAAAAATGCAAACTAACCTGTGGTGACATAAAGCAGAGCAGTGGTTGACTGAGAATCATGGGGAAGATTGATTGGACAGGGACACAAGGGAACTTTTGGAGATGATGGAAATGTTCTGTATCTTGATTGCAGTAGCGGTTACACAGGTATCTATATTTGTCATCAAATCATATACCTAACTTGAGCACAATTTATTTTTTGTAAATTATACTTCAATAAAGTTGACTATAATATGATAACCAGATACTCTTATTCTTTTAGAGTTCTTACTGTTTTAAATCTTTCTAAACTCTTTCAGGAATTTAGATTATTACCTGGTTTGTGTCTTCATTCCGACTTGTTTTTCTACTAATGTATCTAGAAGTTGACACCTTCTAGATATATTAGTAGAAAAAAAGTCATTATAAATTGACTTCCGGAATAAATCTTTGTTAATCTTAAGAAATTCATGTTTGTCTATGTCTTCACAAAAAAATCCTTTGTCTCTTAAGTGCAGGAACTCCAGTCTCCACCCCCACTTTGAGTATTTGGATTAGTTAGGTCTTTCTTGCTTGAGTATAATTTTCTTTTTTTAATTCTCTAGTGGCCCGAACATGTAACTTGATCCTGATTGTTCTGGATGTCCTAAAACCCTTGGGACATAAGAAGATAATTGAAAATGAACTGGAAGGCTTTGGCATTCGCTTGAACAGCAAACCCCCCAACATTGGCTTTAAGAAGAAGGATAAGGGAGGCATTAATCTCACGGCCACGGTAAGTGGAGAAGGTGATACGGGGCAGGCTGCTGAAGAGACTGGGGTGGGGAGTGGATTGAGGTACAGGGACAGTGACATTTGGAAATTACCTGACTTCTTCTAACACTATCCAGGTAACAACAATGACCTTGTAATGACTGACAAGAATCAAGAGTAGGATAAGAGTCAGTCTCAGACTTACCTTTGCAACTTCATTTCATTTTCTCTTTTGGGTTATCTGTTTGGGGTGGTGTGGTTGTATAGACCAATCTTATGCTTGCATGAAGTAGATGGCTGCCAATATCATATTTCCATTCATTCAACACAGATTAGTAGAGCGCCTACCAGGGGCCAAGTATTGTTTTAGGCTCTGGGGAGTGGATGGAAGAAGGAGTAAAAGACAAAAATCTTTGCCTTTATATCCTAATGGGAGCAAGTAGCAAACAAAATTGAGTAAATATAGTGTATTAGATGATAATAAATCAAAGGACAAAAGTAAACTAGGGAAAGTAACTGCTGGTTGGGTTCCAGTCTATGGAGTAAACTTGATTTGATTTAGAATAATTGAATCTATCTGGCTGTTGTTGAAAACAGACAAATGAATTACGAGCAGAAGCAGAGAAAACATTTAAGAGGTTATTGGAATAATCCAGTCAAGAAGTGATAGCTTCTTAGGCTAGGATTGTAATAGTGCAGGAGATGAGAAGTAGTCGATTGTGGAAAGATTTTGAAAGTAGCTGGTAGGAATTACAGCTGGATTGGATGTGGATTGTGAGAGAAAGATGACAGTTTTTTTGTCCTGCGGTAGAAAAATGCACTCTCATTACTAAAATGGTAGGACTTTATGTAGAATAGGTTTGGAAGGGAAGGAAAATCAAGATGTGTATTTTGAGATGCGAATTACACATCCATGTGTTATTGTCAAATAGACATATGAGGAGTTATCTGATATGAAGGTGGTTATTAACTTTAAAGCCATGAGTTGAGGTGCAATCACTAGGAAATAAGTATAAATATAAAAGGATTAAGCCTTGTGTCCCGTCCCACCCTACTCCCCACCCCCTTAATGATTAGAGGTTAGGAGATGGGAATACTCAGTAGATAAGACTTCTCCGGAGAGGAAAACCAGAAGAGTTTGGAATCTTGAAAGCCAAGTAAAGAAAGTATTTCAGATTGGAGAAGTGATCAGTTCTATCAAATACTGTTTCTAAGTCATATAATTGAGCACTGAGAATTTCCTACAACATTTAACATTCTAGAGGTCCAGACAGTCTGACTGGCATAGGTTTAAGCTGTCCTGCCCAAAAGGTCCTTCTCTTTATTACCCTGTCATAAAGTTTGAATTTGAGCATTCAATATTCTTTCAGTATTGGTTTGCTAAGGCTGCCATAATAAAGTACCATAGACTGAGCGGCTTAAACAACAGAAATTTATCTTAATGGTGGAGGCTGGATATCTGAGATCCAGGTGTGAGGAGGATTGTTTTCTTCTGAGCCTCTTCTTGGCTTACAGATGGCTATCTTCTCTCTGTGTCTTCACATGGTCTTTGCTTTGTTTGTCTTTTTCCTATTCTTTTTTTATAAGGACACTAGTCACATTGGATTAGGGCCGACCCATATGATCTCGTTTTAACTCAAGTTACCTCTTTAAGACCCTATCTCCAGTCACATAAGATACTGGGGTTAGGACTTGACATATGAATTTGGGTGGGGATGGGGTAGGGTGGGACACAACTGAGCCCATAACATCTTCCTTAGAGTTTGGAAAGATTTTTAGTTTTCAAGTATCTCCTGCTATAAGTCAGTTACTCTCATCCAGGATAATAGTCTTTAGAAATGAGTTCACACCTTAGTCAGATATTTCAGTAGATACTCTTGGGAGATTTTTTTGCTCTCTGACCAGTCATTGTCATCTATGCCCATTCAGTGCCCTCAGAGTGAGCTGGATGCTGAAACTGTAAAGAGCATTCTGGCTGAATACAAAATTCATAATGCTGATGTGACGCTGCGGAGTGATGCCACAGCAGATGACCTCATTGATGTTGTGGAAGGAAACAGGTATGGACTGAGTGTGCAGTTCTAGTGCCTGAGATTGAATTTGAAGCCTCTTAATGGAAACAACATTAGATCGTGATGGCAGACATTGATTCTAACTCTAGTTGTGTTGCTGTCACAAATAATTGTGGGTCTTGGTTTCTTTAGCTGTAAAATGAAGGGTTGATCTTGATTTCTAACATCCTTTTTTGCATTTAAGATTATGATGGTCACATTCCCTATTTCAGTTACTTACTGTGAACCAAGCTGTCCCCTAATCTTCATGTCATATTATGGTTGAAGAGACTAGGTTCTTAGTCTTCTCCCTGAGTTAATTCATCTGAGAAATCCTATAGACTATTCTACAGAACTCAAAGCAGGCCAGGCTGTGTGTCTATTCTCTCTAACCTAAGGGTACACACACACATAGCTGAAACCCTATTCCATAAAACATTACTATTATTAATATTTGAAATTGAATAATAATTGAAACCATTGTTAAAATTATTCCTGGCATTTGGATATATTTTCTAGTTGCTTTCCTGTTCATTTATTCATATTTATTGGATGAATTTATTTGATCCTCATCTGAAAGCAAATAAAGGTAATCCTTTGAATTAGGTATTTTATAAGTTAGACAATTGAAGCCTGAGAATTTGTGGCCTGCCTAATTATTAGTAAACTTAGCTGCCATATTGATTGGACATTGGGATTGTGACATTGCTAGATATTGTGTTTAAATTTTTTTTATTCTTTAAAAATTATTGTGAAATATATTATTAGAAATATACTTATATTCTTAAAATTTTTTTAAAACAACTTTGTAGGAAATCGACTTTGAGACTTGCCCAGGGGCACATATCTAGAAAGTGACAGAGCTGGGAGTAAATTCAGTTTGCATGACTCCAAAGCTTGTGTTCTTTTCACTGTAGCACATCCTCTCAGTAGTTAGCTGCATGGTAGGACTAAGGCTTGGATTTTGTTACTTCTCCACCCATAGTTTACCTCTTGGATATTCTACTTTATCTTGATAGAAAGCTTTTTTTTTGGAGGGGCGAGGAGGTTTATCTGCTTCTTATGATCCTTTTAGAGAGTCTTTGATTTGGGGTTCTGGGTGAGGGGGTGCTGATAATCAAACTGACAGTCTTGTCAACAGCTCCAGGCTAATGTCCTGTTTTTCTTATACTTCTGTAGAGTTTATATCCCCTGTATCTATGTATTAAATAAGATTGATCAGATCTCCATTGAGGAATTGGATATCATCTATAAGGTACCTCACTGTGTACCTATCTCTGCCCATCACCGCTGGAATTTTGATGACCTGTTGGAAAAGATCTGGGACTATCTGAAACTAGTGAGGATGTAAGTTTTAGTGGGAAGGGTAATATTGCTGTAGGAATTAAACCAGACTGTCCTAAAATGATATCCTCTTCAGCTCATTAACATAATTTGTCTTTTTGGAGATATAAATAAATTAATTCCTGTCGTCTGCTATACTATATTGAGGGCACTTTTTCCTCAATTGAGTTGGAGGTTATCCAGGTCTGATCTTCTCAGGGGTGATAGAGGGTTGATTTGCATTCAACACATGAAACATTCCAAGAAGTAGGCAACCTCTGTTCCCTCTCTGTTCTAGTTACACCAAACCCAAAGGCCAGTTGCCAGATTACACATCTCCAGTGGTGCTGCCTTACTCTAGGACCACAGTAGAGGATTTCTGCATGAAGATTCACAAAAATCTTATTAAAGAATTTAAATAGTAAGTATCATGGGCATGTGGTACCTTCTTTTCTCTGTGAGCTACTGATTCCACTAACTAGAAATTCTTAGGATAGCAATAAAGATATCAGGCATCAGGAAGGCTGCTGAAATGCTTGTTTGGTTAGAACTCTATACCATGTTTTCTTAAAACTATGCAAAGTTGAGTCAGGAAGAGCTCTAGAAGCCTCTTCTGGTCAGGAAGACTGACAGTACAAAGGGCTCTGACTTTCTCTCATTAGTTCACCTTCCTCTTGGCAAACATAGATGTTAGTTCTTCCTGCCAGCATCATATTGGCCTCCACTGGGTATTGAGTCCCTCTCTAAACTGTAAGCATGGGTAAACCCTTTCTAATCTCATACTTTTCACTGCTGACGGGCTCTACAAGCAATGGTAGCCCGCTAATAATGAGCATCAAAGTATTTATTCATGTTATTTTTAACATATTTTGAACTGATTTTATATTTACAGAAAAGTTGCAATATATAGTCCAAAGAGTTTCCTTATATCCCTCACCCTTCCCTCATTTCTAATATCAGCTCCCATAACCATAGTATAGTTACCAAGAACAGAAACTAGCATTGGTATATTACTTGAATTTTAATACCTTTTCTACTGATGTCCTTTTTGTGTTTCAGGAATCTATATAGCATTTAGTTGTTACTTCTCCTTAGTCTTCCAGTGTTGCAGTGTCTCAGTAATATTTCCTTAGTCTTTTGAAGAGTATTGATCAGTTATTTTGTACAATGTCCTTCACTTTGTGTTTGTCCAGTGTTCGCTCATGATTGAAGTAAGATGCATTTTTGGTAAGAATACCACAAAGTGATGTGTCCTCAGTACATCATATCGGGATTCATGATGTTGATGTGTCTTATTGATGGTGATATTTGCTTTGATCACTTGGTTAAGTTGGTATTGGTTGTTTGATTTTTTTTGGTTCATTTGAGCCTTCTCCTTTCTCTCTTTTTTAACTTTTTTCTCCAACAGTGAGAAACCTGGCTGTCATTATCTATAATCTCCTTACTTAATTCTAGTACATATATAAGGTAGTTCAGAATTGCAATCTATGACCCTGTGGGAAATATTTAAACTGGATTATAATATTTATGAATAGCTTTTTTCATCTTTACAGGCTGAAATTTAAAAACTTGTTTTAAAAACAAGAAAATAGAAAATAATTGTAGAAAATCAGGGAAGCATCGAAATAGTGATATTTTAAAATACTTGTTTCTCATCCTAAGAATACTGAAGAGTGAAATTCTTCTTTAAGCTTTACATTCCTTTTATTTAAAGTAACTATATTTCACATGTAGGTGATGATTTTTACTATCCTCAAACCATTATATTTTGGCACAGGCTTGAATCAGTGGAGTCTTGGAAAAAGTTAGACATTTTCTTTTTGTAAACTTCATAGATTTCTGTATAAGCTCCTGCCTTCCACGGTAGCAGAACACTGTGCAAAGTGCCTAGAACTATAAATTAATCAGGGAATTAAATGAGAGGGAAGGAAAATATTTTGGAGAAGAGACATATCAAAGTAAATAGAATTTTACTTCGTCACTGTTTTCTTGTTTTGTTTTGTAAATTATTGCATTTTAACTATTTCAATAGAAAAATTCAGCATTAGGCCTTCTAATTATAACATTTGTCCCTGTTCATTCCTTTTATGTCCTTGACCACATGCATAGCATATCCTTTGATCATTTACTATATGCGTTTTCCATGTAACAAGATTCATATAATTTTTAACTATGTTTTTCCTATCTTTTGCTACTTTACATAATTTTCTAGTCTTCACTCACAGATCTTTCCCTTTTTCTTTAATTTAGAGGTAGGATTAATGATTATATGGCTTTCGATGTTTTGCTATATTGTTTTCCAAAATGGCTGAACCTGTTTACATTGCCATCAACGAAATAAGAGGCACTTACACTTTAGTGCAGCCAGTAAGTTTGACTGATAAAAACTACTTTTCCTTAAGATAGTAAAATGGTCACTTCACATTTATCTTGTGTGTTTTAAATTTTTATATATATTTGTTTTATTAATACTGTTATATCTATTCCTGTTATTTGTGTTTTTTAAAAAGTGAAATCTTATTTAGTGATTTGTTTTTGGAATATAGATTTTAAAAAAAAGACAATGTAATAACAATATGGTCACTATTTTCTACCACTTGGTACATAGTTCTCAGGCTCTGTGAGGCAGGTCTTAGTGTCTTGTTCACCAGTTTCCATCACTAGTACCGTCTATTTTTAGTATTGGAGGCCCACGTATAAAAATCACCTTTATATATTCTAAGAAATTAGGAGGACATACCAATTATAGTTTCTTGATAAGGAGAATTTTCCTAGCATTGTTGAGGAGGGCGTACCCACTGGGTTTCAGTTGACCCAATAAAAACTTGTATTCTTTAACAATCTATAACTGACACTGTATTTGTAAGAATCAATTTCCAATCTGAATTATTTCAGGGTAATTGTCTATAACAAACCCAAGCTTTCTCCTTTTAGTTTTAAGCTAGCGTTGTCACACTTTTAATTTGTGTTTTTTCCCTTTGACTTTCATACACTGGCTCTGGAACAAGAGGAACTACACAACTCCAAAAGTGTTTGTTTGCTACTTTGTATGTGAAGGCTCCAGTATGCCACACTACTGGGGAAGCTAAAGCCTCTTGGCTCAAAGCTTTGAGTGTGTTTCTTGACTGGAGACAGGAGACATTGACTATTGCAGGCCTGTGGCTCTTCAGAGTTGGAATGCTAAACTGGAGCAGAAGGGTGGTACCCAGGCAGATAGGGAAGAAACTAGGTGATTATTTATACTGATTGTTCTTTTTTCCCTTCCATACAGTGCTCTGGTCTGGGGTCTCTCTGTGAAACACAATCCTCAAAAAGTGGGTAAAGACCATACGTTGGAGGATGAGGATGTCATTCAGATTGTGAAGAAGTGAAACCTTCCCCTTTCCCCATCTGCTGGGCCAACCACTGCAGCTTTCCCCATGACCAAGCACCCTACACCAAGCTCCTTCTGGCTTTGGCAACCACTGGATCAGGATTCAGGGGAGGGAGATGGAGGCACCCAAACTGGAACTTTAATTGTCTTAACTTGGTGTCACTTTGTATGTTGAACCATAAAGGACCTGGTAGGCCAGCTGGCTATGTGCAGTTCATGTGTCATTGTCAGAATTTGTTTTGGGATGGACTAAATGAGGATGGGTACGTACAGTGAGGCAGCTGCAGAAGGGGTACCTGGGAGCTTGATTTTGAATGTGAAATGGATAAAAACGTGAGTGCAACATCTTTATTTGATGTTTACTCATGGGAAACCCTTCCAACTGGACGTGGCCTTTAGTCCTTTTAAGTGGAGAGGACTTGATGTAAGTTAACTGATTATTCCTTACATGGCTAACTCATTTGGGAGATGGTGTAGTATGGCAGTTAAGTATTCTGACCAGGTACTTTGTTGTTTGAATTGCAGGTCCACCTCTAATAGCTTTGGAATGTTGCACAAATTACTCAACCTCTGTAAAGCCTCAGTTTCCTCATGTAACGTGGAGACAGTAATAGCACTTACCTTCTAGAGTGAAGGTTGTTAGTAAGGGAGATGGTACTTGTAAAATGCTTAGCATAGTATCTGGCAATAAATACTTGGTAAATGTTGACTCTTATTGACATTGGTCCGTTTCCTTTACCTGGCCTCCCTCTCTGTCCTAGTTAGAACACAGTTGTATGCCATTGTTGGGCTGAATGTTGAGCTGAACCAGGCTGCCAGGTGGGCCACTAAAAGCTTGTATCCCAGCCTTTCTGCTTGAACCCCCATAGCAATCCTGGCCTCAGCCATAGAACATGGGTGAAGGCATGGAGGCAGAACTAGTGTGATCAGAGCAGGTTTGTGTGTACACATATGTGTATATGTAATAGTGGGAGGTTAGGTTAGAAAGAGGGCTGGGGTCAGGACTACTCGAGAAGGTACTAAAGCCTTAATTAGAGGTTTCTGGGCTAGGAATAAGGAAATTTGCAGGGATTGCCTGATAATAGGAAATTGGCAAAAGTTTGTGTGTGATAGACTGGGCTAGTGAGAATATGGGCAGAGGGAAGGTGTGGGCATTAGGTACAGAGGAGAAATTTAACCTTGGTGACTGACAGACTTGCTCTTTAGTGTAAGAGAAGTCAAAGATTACTTCAGTATGGATTACAGGGATGATAGAGAAGGGTAGTCCCTGAAAATCAGGAAGGGAAACAGATTTGCAGGATGATAGTTTGATTATAGATGAAGCAAACTAAAGATAGCAGTTTGTGAGGAATGGGGATGTGGGATTATCCACATACTCAGACTTTTCCAGTACTTATTACTCTTACCTTAGTTGTTTCCCTCTGATAGTCTTCCTGGAGCTTAGGCTTAGCACTGTCCCAAGATCTAGGAGATAAGCCCCTCAGGCCAGGTATCCTAGTCACTTTGCAGGATATAGATCTTACTATTACCAGTTTATTCATAATAAAGGCCATAATCTAGAGTCTAACTCTTCAGAGAAATATTGGCTTTCTGAGCTGTAGGATTTCTAGCAAGGTTTGTTCTATAGCCAGAGCATATATATAATTTTGGGAGGAATCTTCATGCCCAAATTCACTTTCATTGAGCAAGAATTTAGCACTAAGAGAAGATTGCTGAAATCCAGTTCATCCAAGGCCTCGGGATATGCTTTGATTTGGCCTTGCTTTCATTATTCAGTACCTTCCCCTCACCTTATTGGTGGCTTCCTGGTGCTTGAGAGCATTACCTTACCTTTCCCTTTTGGGCTCAGACTTGGGAGTTCTGGGAGAGGGGTATAGCTTTGTCAGGAATGCTGTCTGTCTGGGGTAGGGCCACCAAGGAGGGTAGCTAAAGGCTTTCTTTTCATGAACTCCAAGAGTATAGTGGTTTAGCTGTCACAGCATGGCTTGAATTTCCTGTGCTGTTAAATATTCTTTCCTGATTTTTTTTATTCAGCACAGCTAAGCAGACTCATTGTCTTGTGCCATTAGTTAGAATGGTGTTAGCTGTATTTTAACAAATTAACAAGCTGAAATGGAAGGAAACTTACTCTCATGGAAGTCATCTAGAGCTCAGTGGGGTTCATGGCAGGTGTTATGTCATTGAGGATCCAAATTCTTCCCATCAAGCTACTCTTTGTCTACTGCAGTTCATTGGCTTTGCTGGGCAACTGGCTCCCCTCACAGTCACAGAATGTCCGCTGCAGTCCCAGGCTTTACATCAGCATCCAGAGGATAATTAAAAGGAGGGCTGAATCTTAAGCTTTTTGGCAAGCTGTTTCCCAGAAGCTGCCCAGCCATTTCGTCCTTGTGTCTCATGGCCTAAATTGGGTCACATGCTCATTCTTGGTCAGTTGTTGGTAAAGAGAATAGAATTATTTAAGAATCAGAGTTTATTCCTATAAGTTATCTTTGTGCTTCGCTTGTGTTTGTTCTTGTCTCTTTTATTTACATAAGGCCAGTGAATCTGACTTCCCTTTCATCTTAATAGACCCTGGTTTATAAGACAATAACTGTCTTCTAAAAGGTGTTTGTGCTCTCCATCTGCCTGCCCCCCTTCTTGATTATCACTGACTTTCCCAAGTATTGACTGCTCAACTGCTTCCTTTAGGAGGTACTGTTCTTTCCTACCTGACCCTTGTCCTTAAAAGGTCTTGCATGAGGTCCTTTGTGGCCCTCTGCTGTTTTACTTTTAGGCCTTCTACATCCTTAGCTTCTCTTAACCTTTATTTTGCATACCTTTCCAGCCCTGATTGCTTCTAAACTTGTCTCATGCCTCCCAACTTCCTAAAGTTGCTCCATGTAAGACATCTCTTTTTAGCTGCAACATCACTTCCTCCCATCCTTACCCTGTATCAGGGTCTTAGCTCCTGGAAGAGTTCATTAACTTCCT
>NW_006430462.1:5052114-5094249 GCF_000325575.1 Pteropus alecto
TTCCCTTGATTCCCTCCCATGCACCAAAATAGTTTTGTTATAATCTGTACGTCTAGCTTCTGCTGTGCTGGTGTTAACACTCCATTCTTTCTTTCTGGCTCCATCTCACCAATCACTGGCTAATAAATAGCTTTGCTCTTTACTTGGTGCCTATATTTGTTCATTTCAGTCCTACCATCTTTTAACCTGAAAAGCCCTTACTGGCAGCTCCAACCCAGTCCTCCCCAGCCTACACCTCCAAGTGTTGGTTCAACAAGAAGGAGAAAGAAGCGAAAGGAAAGGTGGAACTGGATTCAGGCATTTATTCTGCCACTGTTACTTGAAACTGCTGTCTAGCTTCTACCTGTGGAAACAAAACATTTGCAAGAATTCTAAACATAGGTGTCTATTTCTGAAGCTGAGGAATCACACTGGGAGCAAATCTTACTGAGGGGGAGGAAGGATAATGAAGTTGAAGTACCAGTTAGAAAGACCTCATGCTTAATTCACAAAGCCAGGTTTTGTTGAAAGGCAACCTGCTTTATATTCATGGAAGTATATGGCAGGGTTGGCAGCTCCAGGTTTATAGGCAACAGCCTTCATACTCAAGACTCAGGTTGTTTTTTACTCTTGCAGTCAAAATCCAACCACGTTTTTCTTTACCTGTGAACCAGAGAATGGCCTCATTTGACCTAGCATAAAGTCAAAGTAGTGGCTCTATATGGGCAAGTATCAAGAACTCATGAAAATTCACTTGAAGAGCTTGGGAAATAAGTATCACCTCAGATCAGTAGGACTGAAAACCTTCAGTTAGGAAAGGGGCCTCAAGACCGTAGCTATAGTATTCTGCCAGAATCTTCTTCTCCAATGCTTACATGCAATTAAGGTGAATAATGAAAATAACTGAGCCGAGGAATGAGATACAAAACACAAGGAATCAGTTAACACAGGCATTAGAGTCTTAAGGGAAGTTCTATATGCAAAAAATTATACTTTAATAGATTGAATCAGAACTGTTGAGGCCCCATTTTTCCTGTAGGGAACTTTGAGCTGAACAGGATGCCAACAAACTATTTACTTTAGCTCCAGGAAATGTGGATTTGTTAGGTAGAAATTACCATATACATGATTATCCAATAAATTGTTTTCACTAGGTGGTTTAATCTTAGAAATTTCTCACAATAATCTATTAGCCACAAGGCTACCTGTAAGGTCAAGCCTAGCCTAAATTTACTCATTGGGGTCTTAAGGCTCAAGAAAGAAGGCCATAGCTTTCTTTTCCTAAATGAGATAAAATTTAATGCCTTGAGTTTTAAAAATTAAAACATCAGATCATTTCCCTCAAGGAACCTACTGAGCCTTAGAGGTCAGCTGGTTGGAAATGAAGAAGAGATTCAAGAAGAAATAAACACAACAATGCCATTCACTTCATTCACACACAGCATATGCAACTTTAATCATCCAAAAGAAAAAGTCCCAAATGTACAAGTGAAAAAAATCCAAACTGTTGACACAGGCTTAACTAATATCAGCTACTTTTATATACAGCTGTATAAGTTCAAAAAAGCTATCCTATATGTATGTACAAAAGTTGTTTATACACAGGTCTGTACATAAGGGTCTATACATTTATTTCCTTAGAACCCTTGGGTGCCACCTCTTGGTGAAGACACCAACACTTCATTCACATATCTTACAAAAAAAGAATGTTTCCAGGATTGACAACACTGTGCATTCTGTGTTCAGACCATGTAGGCTTTACTCGATTGGTTAAGATCCTTCCATCATGCAGACCACACTAGATGCCTAGGCCCTCCCTAAACAGCTTTGCAGAGTGCTCCAAAGTAAAAGCCCGTAAACCAACCCGAGATGAGGAAGCAGAGTCCTGGCCAGGGTGCTACCATAGGTCCAAGCTTAGGTAAGCCTGCCTTCCCTGCTCATTGTCGGTATTCTAATTCATCTACACTGATGACTTTGGCGGGCATGGAGGGCAGGGGCTGCTGTAGCACATCTGAGCCAAACCATTTGGCAAGGCCCACTGGGGAGGTGCTCCTCTGGCTAGGGCGGTGCTCCAGCTGAGAGTGCATGTGAGGAAGGCCTGATCGGCTGGCCACATTTTGAGGGGTTGTCTGAACACTCACAGCTGCTGCCTGGGAAGCAGAGCCTGGAGGATGAAGAACTGTGGGAATAAGAAGGAAGGGTTATTCAGAGAATGAGGGGGAAAGCAGTGCAGTTATATATCAGGCCTTGCTTTGCTCAAACGCTATCCAGAAAACTCCAAACAGAATTCTTTACCAGATGATTTATTCTAGGGCTTCTTAAGGAAACTTCATTGCAAAATGCCAGAAGAAAAAATCTTGGAAAGCTGAGCTATTCAGAAGCCATCCACGGTGAGAAGCCATCAAAGATCACATGACCACTACTTCCTAGAGTAAGCGGCCATATCACAGAAGCACCAACATTAGCTGGTGAGAGGGCATCTACTCTGGACAGTCCCTATTGCTGAACCTCTTGTGGGAAGATTCTCAGCCTCCTCGCCTAAGAGGTAAAGGACAAAAAAAGCCAGAGCACACTTGGCTCTCCTCCTGTTTTACAGGAACAGGAATTCCAAATCACAAAGAGGTTGGTTTAATTCATCCTATTCTTTGGTAACACTCTTATCCCAGTCTTGTGAGGATAGTTAAAGAATGAATTGTCAGTGTCAATTCATCCCCTTCACTGGAAAGTAGTCCAAAGTTTTAATCCTAATCAGCCCATCCCCAGATAACCTGGCCCATTTCTGAACTTACCTGAGCGTTGTAGCTGTTGCTGCATCATTGCCAGATGCAGAGGTGTCCCAGGACGAGGGTTCAGGAGAGGGTGACTAGCAGCAGGTAAAGGGTAAAAGGGCTGACCCAAGATTGGACCAGATATTCCCTGTAGATGAGTCAGATCCATCCCAGGAGGAAGCACACCTATTGGGCAGAAAGAATGAACTTGTGAGAAGTAATCTTAATCTACCTGGAAATTTTCAAGCTTGACTGTACAGTTTTGCTGATTGGAAAGTTCATTAAGAGTGAAGAATACTCAAGTTAGGTTCCTAATCTTTGACTGGACCAATGGATTGACTGAATTGGACCCACTGCTTACCAGTTAGATGGAAAAATATCTAGTCACATCTTTCTAGGGATGAAAACCTCCCATAGTATAGCATTTTATCATTTCTAGCAACTGTTGTTATGCCAGGTCAGAAACTCACCAGCTTGGAGCAAACTTGGAAGATGCTGTGGATGTACTCCTTGGGCCAGCATCCTTTGGACCAACCCTGGGTGAAGCTGGTGAGCAGGCCGAACGATTGGGACATGGGGGACAAGGGGAACTTGGTGGACAGGGCGGAGAAAAGGTGTTCCTGGAACTGGGGATGCCAAGGTGGGTGTTTTTCTTCCAGCTGCTTTAGGTCGATAATCTTGTTCTTTGGTATAACGGTTGGTTTGGGACAGTGGTGTAGAACATGAAGACCGCTGCAACGTCGACAGTTTGGGATTTGTAGTGGGAGAAGAGTCTCGATCAACACTGGGCACAGAGTTGGATGACAGGAGGTTCTCTGTAAGAATCCAAACAGAACATTTTGGTGTTGGCAAACTTCTCCCAAATACTGTCTTCCCAGTGATCTAGTAAATTTCATTTCTTAGCTCACAATCCTCATTGGATCCCAACAAATTTAGAGGATCTGCATGATAGGGACCACTGCCTAATGAACAGACCCAGTCAAGGTCACAGGAGCAGCTGGGGACAGAGTTTGACTAGACCCCAAGTTTTCTGGTCTTCAACACTTTGTTGGAAGTTTATTTCTGCTACTCTAAAAATCCAAAGACTCTGAAGTTAAAAGTGACATAACTCTTTACGAAGCCCGTGTCTTTATTCTTATAATCCTCTCAACCCAGGAATAGCTATGGGCAAGGGAGCCTGGCATATCAGGCCTCAGCTGGGCACCTTGCTCTGTCCCTATGGCTATGGTCTGGATCTGTGTGAGAGCTAGTCCCATCCTAGTCAGCTGCTTAGGATTAACATGCTTTTTAGCCTAAGGGGAAAATCAAGTTAAGAGTAAAATTATGCAAATCTATCACAACAAAGTTTAAATAGCAATTATAGCCTGGTAAAGGAATCTTAATTGCCTTCTAGTAGGAACAACATGATTTCCTTTTTTCCCCCCCAGAAGCTGTCTCATAGGCAAAAAGCTCTGACGCCAATATTCTAGACCTGTGTAAACCTGATTTATTAGACTCTATTTCACCACATCTTTATCAGTCTCAACTCTGCAACTCCTAAAAGCCTCTCACATTTTCTATATACTTCCACAAGGCTCTCCACAATTCCTATAGACTTCACCCATTGCACAGATTTTGTTGGACACGTAAGTCTCCATAGACTGGAGAGAACCTTTCAGAAGTAAAAGTGGTTGAACTATATTAATCTGCCAAATAAATGCACTAATAATTCAACTTTGAAGCCCAAGGATCATTCCTTCCTGTCTACTACTAGCACTCATACCACTATTAGATTGGTCGGAATTTTCAAGTGGCTAAGCAGCTATGAGCTGGTTCAAACTTCTGTCAAACACAGAACTGTGGTCCAGAGCAGCCAGGGGTCTTGCCCAGGGCTTTGCTGAGAATCAGGTCAGGCAGGTCAGCACTCAAGTCCATCCTCTCTCTGTCACATACTTTCTTGGGCAGTATACCCTCAAAAGTTCTGTTGTACCTTCACTGGCCTTCTGAGTGTCCTCTTTACTGTCACCAAGAGCTGTTTTTCCAGATGCTGGCTCCTCCTTGCTTTTCTCTTTGCTCTCGTACATCTTGCGAATCACTGAGGTAGGGGTGAAGGAAGGAGAAAGCTGTGGAGAAAAACAGTATTAGCAATGCTCTAAATGCCTTCCCCTAATCAAGCCAGGATTAACTGGCCAAACTACTCAGCAAGCTGAAGAGCCCCCCTTATTGGCTACATGTGGCAGAGGCCAACTCCAATGTTTAGTCTCTAGCTATTAGAGGTAAACAAACAGGATGGGCCATTATGGGTGGTAGCCCTATGCCTCATCCCTTGCTCATAATTCACTGGCATCAAAAATTAGACTTAGTCGTAACATGTAGTTAAAGCACAGAGCTTCTACCTGCCTGTATCTGTGGTGACAGGGACCTCCCTATGTAGTCACCACATCCTCAGCCAGGGTATTAGGCTGGGAAGAGGGTAAGAACATGGCCAGAAGTATACTCTGGAGCAAAAGACCTTCTAGCAGGGAAAGGGCATTTTAGAGACAACCTCAGAGTCAAATTTCTCTATATAGCAAGTCCTCACTTAACATTGTTAATAGGTTCTTTGACTTTAAGCAAAGCAACTATATTGAAACCAATTTTACCATAGGCTAATTGATATAAACAAGAGTTAAATTCTTATAGTGGCTCATCGACATTATAACCAAACGACACAGGACCTGCTGTACTCCTGATGTTTCCCATCTTAATTTGGCTACCAGAAAATTCGAAATTATCTTAATTCTCCTCAGTCACTAGGATTCACTATTTGGGGTCATTTGTTCCTATGTACCAATTTCTACTTTGATGATTTTATGATGCATGCAACTTTTCTCATTAACCAACCTCAAATCCCTGATGGCAAGAGAGAGCATGAATTATGAACAGAAAAACTCCTTCGTGACCCTGCCTTCCAGGTGCTTAGTGTGTAGACCCACTTGGGGTCCAGAAGCACAGTGTAATAGTTTTTTCCCCATTTATCAGCTTTGACCTAGATGACAAGAATCTGTGGGGCAGGAAACTTTAACAAAAAGTAATGCCGATACATGAGTCAGTTATAAAACTAGATGTCACCACAAATAAGCAAACCCCTCTGTTCCAGACTTAATTCATATCACTGAGACCTGAATCTGAGTTTGTGAACTCACCAAGTTTCACTGGACATCATTCCCATGATCTGAGCCCAGTCATCCCATCGGCTCACCTGCTATCTTTCACCTCCGTCCTCCCCACTCTGATTGTTCACTTATTTGAACATGCTATATATTGCCTCATGTGCTCTAGCACATACTCGTCCATCTGCTAGAACACACTTGCCCCAATGTAGGGGCTTCATTAGAATCCTAACAGACTGCATCCTGAAAGAGGAAAACCTAAGAAACAGGTATGAAAGACTACTCAATCAGTTATTCCTGTGGAAGGCACTCAAGGACATTTGGGCTACATAGTGATACACCATAGGCTCAACCAAACATGGAGAAACCTAGAAATCATTCACAAAGGCAAAGGTCACTGACCATGCTTGTGATGGAGGCTGCGGGGGCAGGGGAAGAGGAATTCCCTCTGTGCACGGGTGCTGGTGACTTGGTCACTCGCTGTTGCCTGTGAACAAACCAAGTATCATTGTGAGCCCTAAGCTGCTTAAGCTCCAAGTCCTAAAATCAGAAAATACTCAAGACCAGCCTAAGACTTTAACATCCTATTTTCCTTATCCAATTCAATTTCCCAAGCATCAAAATATGTAAAACCACATGCCAAGTTCTGAGAGAAGACAAAAGCTTACTGAAACATGGTCCTGGGCCTTGCAAGAACTTTCATCTGGTGAAGGAGATACTAACCTTGGACAAACCAAGGCATGCAGATACTAGGTACCAACAAGGTATAATGGGAAAATGAGGGTTAGGAGGAATGATGGGATAATTCTATTGAAGGGACTTTGGGAAGGAGCTGCATTAAATTGGGTGTGACTAATTAGAAGCTACAAGATGGAGAATAATGATTCAGGTAGAAGGAAAAGGTAAAGGTACTTGGGAAGGCCTTAGGAATGTAGGGTTATCCAGAGCTGGTATATAGTTTATTTACAGACTATACCAGTGAAATGGGCTAACGAGGGCCTTCATTCTGTGGGCCAGGCTGTACTCTGGAGGGTAGGGAGCAACAGTGACTAGCACATGACTGGCATAGAACTGATGCTCTGTGAGACACTGCTTCAAATACAGCGCCAACAGTTTTAGCTATTTTAAGACCTAGTTATATTCAACATTCCACACCAATCCTAGTCTACACAGGGACTAGGTCTCCCAAAGTTTAAAAGAACAGACTTCCGTTCTCTTCCTGGACATTCTACTTATTATTCTCTCTTAACTTCAAAGAAAACAGGAAAACAGCTGATGAAAAAATAAATAGCTGGTGAGAAGAATGAATTGTGAGCTCACTGACTAATGAAAACTTCACTGCATTTCAGCCATGTCAGATCTTGTACCATACCACAAAGGCCAAAACCCAAGTATAGTCAATGATTCTGGGAAGTTCTCTGAATCATATGCAGATGGGAATCCTAAACCCATGGATTCTTTCCAGTCTGTACCAGGTAAGCCCTATTGCTGCCATACTGAGATTCTGAATATGACAATGAAGGTAGACAGATCAGTAGTGTTCTGAGTGATTAAGACATAAACCTGAAATCAGGTGGTTCTGCAACGACCTATGATTTATTCCTTCTGATAAACATACTTGAACATCTACTATATACTAGACACTGTTCTAGGTGCTGAGGATACAGTAAACAAAACAGACAAAATATCTCTGGTCTCATTACATTCTTATGGTTGCAGAGTAGAGAGGGGTTACTATGGGCAGGGAGACAGACAATAAATAGTATGCTAGAAGGTGTTTAAGTACAATAAAAAAATAAAACAAGGCAAGGAGAAAGTCCCATCTGTTGGGGGCTACAACTATATTTATAAGGTTTTCAGGGAGGGCCTGAGAGGCTGACATTTCATCCAAAACATGAAGGCTCTACTGACATTGACTTGAGTCTACTTACAAGTTTCAAGTCAGTCACACTTTAAAAAACTTAAGTTTCTGTATGTGTAAAATGCAGTTATTTGTCCCATCTACTACACAGGGTTGTTGCCAAGAGCAAAGAAAATTCTGGATTTCAAAAGTGTTTTGAAAGTCAACAAATTATGTCAATGAATATTAGATAACTCCATTATTTTGTAGAGAGAAATCCAGTGACCAGGGGTGGGGGCGGGGAGGGGCTCAGCAGACCAGTCCTGAGCTCTCTATTTAGGCTGAGGGCTACTACAGATAAGATGCATTTATATAAGGGTACAGAGTACTTAACTGGTCTCAATGTTTTCTGAAAGTGTCAGCATATAAAACCAGCTGAAGCAAGATACTGAGACATGAATATGGCAAAACTTAAGTATCACATCAAAACAAATACTTCTTAATTACCAAGTACTGTACAAGCAGGACTAAACTGTCCTTAACGGCTAGACGGTGGTCACTTCTAGGTGAGAAAAGGGGTATTATTGGGAAAGGGCACATGGAGTGCTTCTGGGTAGCTAATAAAGGAGTTTGCTTTATACTAAGCTATACATTTGTTTAATGCATTTTATTTTACAATAAAAAAATATTGCCAACACCCCCTAACTTATGATTCATTTAATTTTACTATTTGTTGCAACTAGCAGAAAAAACAAGAGAGTGAAGTCCATAATCATTTGGTAATGGCTCTGATCAGAAAATTCATCAAACCCATCAGGTCTGACCAACGAACTCTTGATCAACAAACCTGCATCACTGGATAGTCTGATAACAAGGAATCTATGAGGGAGGAAGCTAGGTGTTTTACTTTCCATTATCTCATAAGAATAACTGCAAATAAGGAGCGATGCTAGCTACATTTGTGAAAATGAATCTTTTAAGTCAAGAATAAAATTATATGGGGTGAAAAGCCTATGCCCATACTATAGAATTCAGTATTATTTCCTCTCCTGAACATCTAGAGTGAGATGGAACTCTCACCATGTATTGTACAATGTATCAGTGTATACAACAGAATTATACTGTGGATAACTAATTTGCTAATCTGAGGAAAATTAATTTGCAAATTCATACAAGGGTAAGATTAGTAACTTACTTGTTTCTGAATCCATCTCTGGTTCTGTCCACTTGTGGTTTGCCAAAACCAGGCTGACAGAAGTTTGCTGCCTGCACTGCAAGGTCATGTGGTAGGGCCAGCCCCTCCAAAGCTGCCTGTTGCAATTCTAGCTGGCTCATCTGCTGAACAGAAGTGGCAGAGGAGGATCAACAGAAGAATGAGGACAGTCAATGAACTTTATACAAGTATCTCTTTGCTCTCTTAGGTATGTTTAAGCAGCAGCTGAGAAATTAGATACTGTGACCTGACTAAACTATGCTGCTATCCACTGAATAGAATTTTAACTATTTATGACTTTAATTATTTACCCCTTTTCTAGTCTTCACTTGAATTATATTTTAAAATCACTTCCAAGAACTATAGCAATTTTAATTCTCCATCCCACAAACAATAAGGATGAAAAGCAAGCAACAGACTGAATTTGAGAAAGAGCTCAGCTGGACCTGGGCCGTAACAGGGCTCATGGGCTTGCGCATGCCTTGGAATGGATCTCCAAGTAGCTGCTGTGGTCCTGGTGTGAAACCTGTTGGGAAAGTTACAGTATCACCGAGTGTCAAGACAGCACTTGTCCATCAGAAAGGCATATCTAACCAATGCATGCTGTTCCTGAATACCATCTCTTTCAAGAATTATTGACTTCCTTGGCTGGTGATGTCCCTTGTCTTCTGTGCCCCCCCATAGTGGGCTATGTAGACCTCGATTAGCACTTAATGACCTGAATTGCTGCCGTATCCATCTTCCCCACTAAGCTGTCAGCTTTGTCCTTTTCAGAGCTGAGACCTCTACCTGTGAGAGAAGAGCTTTTCTAGCCAGTGATTTGGCCCATTATCACCAAGCCTACTGATATCAATGCTCTGAGGTTCACACTCTTTCCATTCTATCAACCTGTGGAAGGAAGACAAAAACTCCAAAGCTTTGACTGGCAGGTACCAGAGTGGCCAGAAGCCTAAAGTAGTCCAGGGTTGTAGGGACACTATGAGATTCTGCATACTTTGCTAAGATAGCTTTCTGGAAGTGTTTCTTCCATTTACATTCTGATTTAACCACAAGACCTCAAAGTTGTGTACCAAGTTCATTAGGTTGGTAGAAAGCCACTACTCTGACTTCTCTATCAAGAAAAAAACCTAGAAAGCCAAATTAACTCTCTGGGGTTGAATTCCCCAAATAAGGAAGAAGACTAAAGAGCTGGATCCAGTTTAGGTCAATCTCAAGAGAAAAAACTATGCCATGAACATATTTATCTAGAGCTCTGAGCAGTTGGATAATAAACTATCTTCCACATTTGTGTCTCCACACATTTCTTTTTAAAGACTTCAAGGACACTGATGAAAAAAGACTTTGCCAGTTCTAGGGGACAAGTATAACTTTGTGGGGGGAGCAGAGGTAGGTGGTGCAGCACAGTGGGGAAAGATGGACGGTATTTACCAATTGGTGATGGTATTCGAGGACGAAGGTAGTCTGCTGAGGCTGCTCGTGTTTGAAACACCTGTGACAAGGGAGGAGAGGGTGCTCTTTGGCCCAGTAAAGATGCTGTAGGCTCCAAGCTCCCCATAAGGCCACTCAGAAGATTGGAAGAAGCAGGCCTCTGAACTGGTGGACCCAGAAGTTCCTAAAGGCAGAAAAGTCAAATCCTTGTGAATAAACCTTGTTCTTTGTCCAAGTCAGAGGCTATGGATTAACTTTTGGAAGCCAAAGATGAATCTCACTCATGCTCCACTGAAGGACTTAGCATGTGTACATGCAACACATTTTTCTGAATGTTCAGCTAGCAACATTTGCTCTAAGTTAGTGCTACAAATACTGGTTAGATACTTTAAGTTTCCACAAAAATTGCAAACCTGCAAACTGGAAATCAAGGGCTTATTGTGTCATCTTTTTTTAGCCACCTCCCCATCCCACTTTGAGATTAACAGTGACACATAACTATATCAGTTAGTGACATATCCTCAATTGCCAGGCAACATGGATCATTCTCTAAGGCCCAGAGCAGGACCACTACAAAAAACCAGTTCAGAGCACTACTGTTCAGGACTCCGAGGCCTTGGTATAAGATTGTGAAGTACCTGCAGGATGTTCTTAGGGACAGGCTGGCCTGGAATTTCAGCAGGGGACATCAAATGGCTTTCAAGGTTTCGCTAAAAAAGTCAAAGGAAAACTGGTTTTAACCTTCTTACACTCTTAAGAGATTAATTGGGGACCACAAGAAAGCATTAAGAACTCTCCAGGGAGTTGGCACTTATCAGCAGAATGATGTCAAAATCACAGAAAACTTAGATCAACTTGTTCTACTCCCTCATCTCAATAGGTCCCAAAGAGATCTTAGAAAAGAATCATCACATGTACATGTAATGTCCACTGAGAGACCCTTAGACAAGGTCTTTTCCTTCCTGAGGTAAGCTTAGTCCATTTCACTGTTTCTAACACTGTGACCAAAAAAGGGGAAAAGAAACGGTGAAATAGGGGAGCACTTATTTAGTAAAAGCCACATGTAGGAATCTTTGATAACTTAGACTTTGGTTTTTGAGGCAACCTTTGCTACCCATTACCTTTAACGAGATTTACAGACCACAGACGGTACCAAAAACCTAGTAAACAACATGCAGATTTGGCCAAAATTGTTATATTTCAGGAAATTTAAACTTTATAAGCAAGCTGTTTCAAATGTGTCTTATATACAGGGTGATATTCGAATCCTCCACTTTTTGCTTGATTAATGCAGCAGCAGTCATGTTTTGCATCCAACTTGCATTACTCCTGCACTTCAGTTCATCCTCGTGCCCATTTAGCTCTGCCTAAAGTGCTTTCTCTGGTAGTTTCCCTTCCACTAGGTGGAGATGCCGAGGTACACAGCAATGTCCTCAGGAATGACAAATAGCTCAAAGATATCCAAGTGTTTTATGGTTGGTTTTGGAATTGGGACTGAACACAGATGATTTTAATGAGATAGCCTCAAAAGTCATTTAATTCTATCTAACAAATAGACAGCTTTATACTACATGGCTTACTATATTTGGAGGATACAGTATATAATTCATTTTGAAATGGATTAGATGGAATCCTTATGTCCCATTTGGGGGATAAAACAATGTGATTGAACTGAAACAGAGGGGCAGATCAGAAATAGTAGACATAACACACATAGCCATAGTAATTAAAGACTTGATTTTAGAAGTAGATCATGACTCAATAACAAGTGTAAATCAAGTAGTATTTTGAGATAATATCTGGTGCACTTATTATATACTTTCCTTTGTTGCTTTCTTTTCTAGGTTAGGTTGAGTTTGTTACTCTTTGCCTAGCAACTTGAATTATATCATCCATTCCTTTACATAGGTGTTTGAGGCTCATTTCCTCAGCTGAAACCAGATATATTTCAGAGCACTGAAACACATTAAACCACTTACCCTCATAACTCAGGGTCAATTGTATTAATGTCAAACCCTAGAATCATATCTGAAACAAAATGTTCAAAAGCATTGGGTTAACTGTTGCATTTCTCTGCTCCCATTTCTTTATTTACTGAAGTAAAAGAAACTACTTATAAGTTCTGACCCATATCATTGCAATGAGTACCCAGTCACCAAGAAACAAAAATAACAAGAATGGAGAATAGGATAGTTTGTGATCTTTTAATATGGTTCTCATTTGAAAAAATTTGTAGCTAATAATTCTTTGTACAGAAATAACTCTAAGGCAGTTTATGAGAAACACTCCCCTATAACTGGCATGGTGTGGTCAGATACATAGGAATAAGTCTACCTACCTGAGATGCCCCCTTTCAGAAGCAGAGAGTCAGTCCCAGCAGTAAGGCCAGGAACGATGACACCTCTGTTGGAATCTCTATCACTAACTGCTGGTCATGTAAGAACACCAAAAATCAGGTGCCTTCCCATGGTACAAGGCCCAGTGAATCAAACACCTATCACGACCATAGTTAACTTGTAGTTCTCAGACAAGAAGGTGTAAGGAGAAAACAAGAGGCAAAACTCAGAAGTAAATTTGCTATAACTTAGCAACTGGAATAGTCTGTTTTTATTATTCAGATTTACCCTGTATCATCACTTTGTATCACCAAGAGACAGCAATATTGACATATAGGCCGTCACTGAGGACCACCTTCTAATGTGTTATGATGAAGACCAGTATGTGCTACACACCTGCATTTATTAACATGCAGTTACCTTTTAACCTAACTTCATGCCTAAAGGTGTTTTACAAGTTTGGAGCCATAGCTTTTTATATTAATAAATTAACAGAATACAATTGTCTTGAAAAACCCATTCTAGATACTTACAAATGATTCATATAACTGCCAACCGCCAAATCAAGAAAGCAGGTAATCCCAGGTATTTGGGAATAATTAGAAGGTGTGAAAAGATGGGACTGTAAAAATTCAGTAAGTTATTTTAACTTAAGTAGCTGAATAAACAGAAAACCTTCTTTGGAGCTCATCCAAAAAGATATATACCTTTTTTTTTTGGCAGTAACTTAAGTTATGATTGAATCTTTCAAACTTTATACTTGTCATCCCCAGTACATATAGATTAACCACAAACCTGCTTTCTCAAGTAACAAACAGATAGTAATAATTAAAGAACACACAAAAGCATCAAGGACCAAATGATTGGTCCTAAAGAATTTCCAACTTACTCAAAATACCTTTTTAAAAATCCATTTATTGTGGTGGAAGAGAAAGAGAAAAGGAGAAAAGGCTGGGGTTTGTGCCAAATACTTACGCTGACTTTGGGCTGAGAAGGCAAAGTCCCACTTGCCTTCATGGTGCTCACTAGCTTGTTGAACGCAGTCATGTCACCATCTTTTTTGAGCTGTCGATTGCTGGTTACAGCATTCAGCGTCTCCTCTAAGTGTTCTGCCATGAAGGGAGTGGAATTCTTCACTTGTTGGTCCACCTTCAAGCCCTTGAGCCCTGCTTCTACCTCTTCCACTGAAAGCACAACCCCTGAATGTGCTGAAAGGTTAAGAAAGTCCCGGTTAAGCCAAGCAAAGGAATATGAGGTAGGAATTCTCTTTGGCTACCATGATAGTTAAGGTGAAAAATAAAAAAGGCTGACACCAAAAACAGACAATCTGAAGACATTAAAATCACTGTTACTCAGTGGGAATAAGGCCATAATTGCGCACTTAGTAAGAGATGGCATAACAACCTAAAATGTTTAGGTGACAGAAACTAGGGGACCACAACTGTGGTGCTATGGTTTAAGACTTGATAAGGTCCTGCTGCACATCCTGCAGGAGGATCTCTATAATGAGTGTTCTGGAGACTTGTTACCAGGGACAGGAATCCCAGCTAGCCCAACATCAGCAAGACTGCTACCAGCCACTATGGTTATTATATCACTAAGGTTTTATGTTGAGGGCTTACAACCTAAGCAAGAACATGGCAGAAAGATGTGAGAAGCTAAGTTATGCTGAGGACTACAACATTCACTGCTGTTATAATTAGGCTCTAGGTAAGAAGGACTTGGTGGAAAAGTTCTTATTATAGGGCACACTGACTACCAAGTTCTCAAAGTGGTGGTACTGTCTGATAAAGTTTTTTCAAGAACATTAAACAAAACCCTATTTAACCATTTAACTTTTGATGAAATAGTATGTTAGATTTAACTGCCTTAAGACAGCACTCAAGCTTTTTCAGACACCTAAAGCAGACTCTAATAAACACTTACAGCTCTCTTTTAGTTTTTCTTTATTTGCAGAAAGGCTGGAAAGAAGAGGTTTTAAATCCACTTTGGCTTTCTGTAGCATTTCTAAAATATCCACTTTATTTTCAGCATGGTCTTCCAGTGGTATAGGAGCAAAATAATTCCCCGAATTCTGTCCAGGGGAGAAGATGGCTTGCTCCAGACCTAATATTGCAAATAAATACATTCATAATTAATAGTCCCAATAAAGCACAGAAATATATCTTTAATATTATTGAAAGGACACAAATTGAAGACTTTTTTTTTTGTACCCAAAGACCCTTTAACCCTAATGGACCCCTAACTCAAATGAAGGAAGAATGAATAATGTTAGAGAAAATTCAAGTCTTTGTCTAAGGCCAGAATCTGAAGCCATTTTACCTGCAAGTCTCTCCAGTTCTTCATGGGGCGTTGACCCAAGACTACTGGACCGGCTTCCAGATCGGCTCGGGTTAGAGAACCACCTACTGAACCGACTGGCAGAGACTGACCCTTCTCCTAAAACATCTTCTATCATCTAAAGGGAAAAACAAAAAGAGCTAAGATAATAGTTCCTAGGTGAAAAAGACAAGGAGGTTCAAATTTTAAGAAAGGGCCACTTACTTTGAAACTTCCTTTGAAGCAGTTGACCTGAAGGTAAACACCCTCAGAATTTAGGATTTTGAAAATCTTTAATTTTTCTTCCCCTCCTGGGTCATTTCTGAGTAACCCAAACTTGGGCATAATCAACCACATACTTTGTAAGAATATAAAAAAGCAAAACCTCTGGGCCACAGAAAATGTTTTAGTTTTCTATCCTTTGCCTCATTAGAAATTCCATGAATTACTGAGTGTTCTTAGAGTAGAGGTCCCCAACCGCCAGGACCGTGGACCTATATTGGTCTGTGGCCTGTTAGGAACTGGGCTGCACAGCAGGAGGTGAGCAGCAGGCGTGAGCAAAGCTTCATCTGTATTTGCAGCCGCTCCCCAGTGCTAGCATCACTACCTCAGCTGTACCTCAGATCATCAGGCATTAGCTTCTCATAGGAGCACCGGTCCCTGGTGCCAAAACGGTTGGGGATCGCTGTCTTAGAAGACAATTCCAAAATCAAAATCAGCACCAAGAGTGAAGCATTTCATTGCCAAGCTGATGAGTGGCCCTCAACTAAACGTCAGGTATGGAGAGCTGATGAAAGAAAATCCTTGCTTCCAACATTCTTACGGTTGTAATAAACATCGTAAAATTCAATGCTGATAATTTCAGAAGCCAAGAGCTAAACAATAGAGCTCATAAAGATCACAATTCCAAATCAAGTTCAGAAAGTGTCAGAATGTGAAAGATATATTTTTAACTGATTTCTATTATGTTTGAACTTAGTGGAAAGAGTTTTCAAGTGCTTGTTTTAAATCTGACTTCTATGGTTTTCGGCTTAATTATAAGGCCAACTAAAGGATGCATTATGATCAGAAATAATTTCTTCAATACTATTTCATAACAGTAATTTCTGTTACCAATCCTTCTTAAAAACTAGATTTAAACATTTTTAGTTTTCAATTCTACCCTATCATAAATCCAGTTAAACATTCAAATTGATCTTTATGCAGTGTTATCAATATTTATAAAAGACAAGATAAAGCAAACATCAATCCAAAAATGAGGCATATCCTTCAAAATGAGGCATAAACTTTCACTTCTATACCCATAATAAAAAGAAAACACATTTTCCCCTAACTGGTACATGTATGACAGAGTTAGTGACTGTTTTATCTTAAGTGTGGAACCTAGAATTTCCAGTCAAAGTTCGGCAGTGGAAGGTTATATCCTTTTTATCTGGATGAATTTTCTCATAATACATACCCAAATTAAGCCACAAAATACTTCTCTTGAACACAAGACTAATGGATTTTAATTCAAGACACTAATTTGAATATTTGTGGTACTTCGATTTTCTGAGGTATTAGTTTCAATTAGAGGTCACTTGCAGAATCTCACACCTTTATTAATGCTGACTTTTAAGTGCACTAATTTTGCAATAATTAAAGTATAAGAGAAGTATGAGTGATGTGGCACTGTGAAAAATTGGGAATTGTACCCAAGATACAATCACCTTAGTGATAAATAGGTATTTTATAAGCAACTAAAAGCTACAGCTATTAAAAATATTTTAATGTTGAAAAATTTGAAATGAGCAAAAATGGCTTTACATTTTAATCACTTCCTCTGATCATACTATATAGGAAAAAAATCAGAAAATACACAGGAGGGACATGAAAAAGTAAATAAAGGACATGAATATAAAGTATCTGGACATTTTCTAAACATATGGCAATAAGTGTTGAGAAAGTCGTTTCCATATTTTGATCAGTTACAAACTTTGTTTCACTACTAGAAGTTTTATTATAGCTGAAACATAAAAAGTAGAAATAAAGTTACTTTTACACACATTTACTGGAAATGCCCATTTCAAGAAACTGAAACATTTTAAACTTGAAAAGAATCCTTAAGAGTTTATCTAGTCATTCATTTTTACCACAGAGTGAGCTGGGATGCTCTAACAGCAGTAGCGCCCCCTCCTGCTCCCTGGAGACCTGGACCCATAGCTCTGACTTCTTGGTCAAGACATCCTCTGCTACATCCTTGTCAGCCAACAACTGGTCGAGAAGAGGACCCTGTGAACTGTATTTTGGTATGTTTCAGCTGCTCTTTCTAGACTAGATTTTTAACAGCATTTTTATGGTAACCTATATGACTGTTAGTCTGGTCCTTTAAACAAAGGTCACTTACACAAGTCATATCCTAAGATTAAAATTATTATTCTGATTATCAGATATTTTTACTCTAACAATTACTAGGTTTTATTAATGCTTTTATTACTTTCCACTTTTATGGACATTTCTATAGTTTTTTATTTGTTTCACTGTAGTTGATTTTTTTGGGGATTTCTAATGAATGTATTTAAGGCTATACATTTTTTCTAAGCATACTTTTGATCATGTTGCCAAGGGTTTTCTATATCAAGTTCCTGTTCATCATTCTAAATAGTTTAGGATTTCTGTTTTGATTTTTTCCCTTCATTCAACATAAGCACCTGTTATGTGTCAGGCACTGTAGGAAGAGTTGCATTATACCCAAAATAAACTTACTTTTATTTAACTGAAATTATTTTCATATGTGATCCAAATTTTCAGTTTGTACAGATTTTTGTGGCTGTCAACTATATATTACGATACTGGTAAATATAGCCTACAAATACAGGTATAATTCTATTAATACTCAGCATTTGTGGAACTGGCTAAGTGTCACGTACTATTTCAGGCACTTTATATAACATTTGTTAAATGATACTGAAATCCTATATAGCCTTTCTTATTTTTCCCAACTGACTGCTCATTTTCTGAGCATTGTATTAGAATCTAGCTGGTTATATGGCATATCAGAGCTTGTTTTTACTGATCTCAGTTTTGCTTTTAAATGAATGTTATAGTATATACACTTTAATGAGCCATACCTCCATGAAAATCATGGACAGACTTCCTAGCCAATATCTAATGTTCAGCATTAACCAAGTTTTGGTTGAGGGTGAGAGGCAAAAACTAAGAAGGTGCTGAGATCCTATTCTTCAATTTTATGGTTTAGAGGAAGTATAGTTAAGGAGAATTAAGAGCAAAAACTATTAACTGAAACTGCATAAATCAGAATTCAGTTTCTACCACTTAACAGCTGTGACTTTGGACAAGTTATTTAAACCTCTGTGCCTGTTTTCTCATCTATAAAATGGAAACAACAGTAAGCTAACTTATAGGTGTTTTTTGAGGATTAAATGAAATTACTGGGGTGACACTGGTTAATAAAATTATATGTTTCAAGTTTAAATGAATGTATTTAAACAATCAGCACTGTATGTGTTACCTAGTATTAAAAGATTAGCTTTGAATTCTTCCTCTGCCTTGACATACAGGTAAGTTTTTAGATGCTCACATTTAGAGCCAAGTATAGGCCTCTAAATTTTGACCCTTTGTTATGAAAACTTTTTACAATGGAATTTCCATCTGTCTTCAAAGAGAATGCAAAAAAAAAAAAAAAAAAGTCACTAAACACTGTTGGTTTAAAAAAAAAAATACTGTCCCCTCAAAAGCTAAGAATTTGAGAGGACCAGTTTTATATCAAGTAAATTAAGCTCACGACTGACTGTGACCCTTCTCCTCCTAACGAGCCACGGACTATTGTCTAGCTAGTGAGGTATCTGGGTAGGAAACGTATAGTTAAAATTGCTATTACAACTTAAGGAACAAAACCATGCAGTTGCCAGTTGATTTGAAGCTACACTCCTCATGCTCCTGAATAGTGCTATAGAGAAGTACGGTCCTGGACCATGCGGGTCCATACAGAGATAAGTTCAGAGAGTGAGAGTAAACACTTAGAAACTTTTATAGCAATTTGTCATTACTGTGACATTTGTACTTTAAAGTATCGGTCCTCAGTGGATTGGAAATATAACATGGGCCCTCACCAAAGAGAATTTAAGAAGTACTGCCCTAGAAGTCATCTGTGGCCTTGTACCTATCAGTGCTATGCAGGGTCTGTTCACCTTTTCTGGGTGGCCATGTATTGGGGACTAGGGCGGGGGGCAGGCAAATAAGAAGGGAGACAGGCCAATGTTGCCTGCTCTGTTGTGCCCAGTTTTGTCTGCTCATGCACTAATCAAAAAAGGAGCAGGTATAGTTAAGCAATAGAGTCGTTTAAGTCAAATGCCTTGAACTGTCAATTTAAAGGAATGGTCAAACTTACTAGCTGTTTTGGGGGCTGTAAATGGGACATCTGGAATGTACAGATGATTTTGGTCAAATGATTTTTAAATTCTATTTTATCGGAGTTCTATGCACTCTTTCAGCAACCACAGAAAACCTCATTTCTGTGTATGCAGGCCACGGTTAGATGTCCCCCCCCCCCCCCCCCCCCCGCACAGATATGACGAGGCTATATTAATCCTTAAATGGCTGAGGGGATAGGCACAAGGTCAGGTAGCAAGTAAAAATTTGGGATATCTTACTGTTTCTACTTTAAAAGCTGAGAAAGACTGGACCTCAACAGTTCAACAGCAACACTGATACTATCCCAAGTTCCTTTGCACTAAGAGTTTTCAGAACCACATCACACAGGTACCACCTAACCAGCCACCTTTACCCAAGGAATGCAGATCAGCATGACACCAATCATCAGTTATAAAATCCACCTCCACAGTAAATCTTTACGACAAACATTTAACTACTTAAAAATTAAAGCAGACAATGTTCTTAAATATATGAATTCTTAGTCCAATGCTACCAGCCTGGAAAAAGAGTTAACATGTATAAAATTTTCACTTAAGTTACTTCTACTAAGACTCTCAAAACAAAGCCAACAAAAATTCAAATGAGTTATTAAAATTCAAAACTTCAAAAAAGAGTTTATGCTTAAAAATTAAGAATAAAAGCCAAAACGAAAACAAAAACAAACCCTAAAGCATCTAGAAAAACAATACTTTAAAAATAGTATCTTAAAGACTCAGGTCAAATTTAGCCATATAGTTGCGTATTCCGTGTGTATAAGTGTGCTGCTACACTCACCGAGGCCAAGCATGGCACCTTATCAAGGTTAAAGAACTCATTAAAATCAAATTCTCCTGGGGACTGCTCAGGCAAGACGGCATCCCTTGGCACTTCCTGATCAGCAGCAGGTTCCTGTGCGAGGATGACCTCCACCTCATCCTCTTCAGCCACTCCACCATTGCACTCGACTAGGCCTGAAAGCAAAACCAAAAACGGTCTGATCAAGCAAGCTGCTCCAGACTTACTCTGTGGCCTCAGCCATCATCACACATGCAGAAGAGCCACAGATGACTTTAAAAGCAGACCTGTGTTGGTACAGTATTTGTAACTGTAAAACAGTTCCCTTCCTGTGAGAGATAGAGGAGGAAAAAAGCCTTAACAAGCCAGAACACAAACATGATGGGAGAAAGATTGTTGTCCCTCCTTCACCCATTCTCCAAGTTTTCTATAGTGGATTCTTTTTCTGATAGGATTTTTTTTTCACTGATGATCTTTCCAAGTCCCTTACTGCTTAAAAATGGAACCAAATTGATTTGACTCTGTCTTCACACAAACATCTGCACCACCATTTTAGAGTTCAGCAATTTAAAGCATTTATGTGAAACCTACCATGAGGGCAATTTTCTCTTGCCTACAGTTTGGTTATAGATCAACCTTCAGGGCAAAGCCCAAATGTTACCTCCTATGGGAAGCCTTCCTTGCTTACCTATTTTTATCCTACCCTGCAAAATTGATCACTGCCTCCTCTATAACAGTTGTTCTGAGTACTTATACTGTAGTATAGTAACTGTCTGGTGAGACTAAGCTGAGGGCAGGTAACCTGCTCTAATCAGCTTCGTCTTACTCTGTAGTGCCTGGTACTCAGTAATGTTTGCTTGTTAGGATGAGAAGGTAAGGTATAAGTGAAGCTACCAAGAACTAATGTTTAAAAAGCCAGAGGATGGGCAAAAAGCAAAATCCTTAGCCTATAAAAATATCTTTTTCTTTCTTTTAAATAAGTATACTGAGAGATACTAGGCATTCAACTTTTGAAGAACAGAACTCTCAAATCTCCACCTTGCAAAAGCAGCTATATAAAAGCTGCCTGAAGTTTCAAGATCACAACAGACATTAAGTCCTACAAGAAAAAAAGCATCAAAGTCCCTTCTGGACCCATCCCTTCTCAAAGTCCCCAACAGTTACCACAGTCTTGGTATTAATCAGCCAGGATATTATAGAACAAGGGAGGTTAATCATCTGCGCCATCATTCCAATAACACTTCAGAGAGCAAAGCAGAGGACTACAACAACTGAGAGGTTTAGTGGCTTGCTTACCCAAGGTCTCAATACAAGTAAGTGGTAGCTTCAACCCCAGAATGCCCACCAATGCTCTTCCACACCATGCTGTGTTTGTAAAGCAGCACTGCTCCTCCACAGAGAGAACCCTGAGCCTTCTGAGGGCCTAAGGTAACCAGTGAGATGGATTTTGTGAGCCATGAAGCAATGGTCTCTCCAGTGGTCAGCACATGCTTACTGCCAACCACCAGAGGCAAATGCTAGTCCTTCGAAGACTGACATTTAAACTAAAAAGACTGCTTTGGTAGAGGCATTCTTACTTTACAAAGAAACTAAGCCCTAAAAAAGTAAGCATCTTAATAATCTAATCAATGCCAAGTTTGTGTCCTTTCCACTATAGTAGTGCTTCTCTCTGACCCATCTTGCCCACTAGAACCTGCCTGCCTATTGCAGGACTGACAAGCAACATACATTTTGCTGCAGTTTTGTTTCCCAACTTAAAGATTGAGTTAGACAAGTCTATACATGGCTCATACATTTACAAAAAAAAAACCTTTAATATTTTTCCTATTCACTTTAATTCTGTGTTGAGACACAGAATGAATGGCTTTTACAAGCCGCAAGAGTGTCCCGCATGCAATTTTAAGCAGCTTCTGGCTCTCTATAAAGCAGACTGGGCCCGACAACTGAGAGTGGGTACAAGTAGGGAGGAATATGCACTAGCAGACAAACATAGCTGGCCATTTGATAGATTCAAAAGTCAGGGACCTAGGAAACACAACTAAGGGCAAGTTTTATCACATTTCAGAATAAGCATATACTCTCATTAGAGAGAACAGAAATTAAAATTTTATTTTCTATTGATGGAGGGTTTTAACCATTTCCTTGTTCTACATAATTTTTTTCTGGTTAGAAGTGTAATACATATTCAAATTGTTTCATTCATCACCATATATAAATGACCTAGCATTGGGCCCTGTATAGAGTAGGTGCTCAATATGTATGTTTTAAAATTATGCAGGCAAGTAAAATGTTTGTCTTGTTCAATGCTATACTCCCAACATGTGCCTGCCAAGAACTGCCACATAAGTTCAGTGGAAAGATGGAATACAGAAACAAAAATGGACTAAAAGGCACTCATCATCTCTCCCCCTCCTTTCATTCTTGTAGCCAAGATGAAACGATGGAGTACCTGTTATTTTAAGTATAGTAGCTAGGACAGCCTGGGGACCTTTTGCAAATAACTGATGGGGTCAATGAAGCAAGACCCCTGGATTCTACTTGAGGTTCTGCCATGAAACCTGTGTGACAGGGTCTTGGTTGTCGCCTCTGTCTAGGCCTGTCTCTCTCTGCACCTCTAAGGTAGGAGGTGACACCACTGATACATCTCACTCCTTTTGGCTCCTCCACTTGTTGATACAACAATGGCTGAAATTCAGATTCCATCTCAGTGAAGATAAACATGCTTTTCTCATCAGAAGCCTGATCTTTATCATTAGGAGAAAAGACCACACTTGCTGGTGCTGCTTTAGTCCAGTTGAGAATGAGACAAAGGCATATTTCAAAGGCATTTTAATAGCAAAGTCCCCCAAACTACCCATCAATTTCCTGCATCTCCTACATAAATCTCATTAGCTTATTTCTGTTTAAATGTTTTAGTCTTATAATTTTAAGGTGGCAGTGATTAAACACTCATGTATTAAAATAGCTTTCCCCTTTCATTGCCTGATATCTGCCAAAAGGTTTTTTCCAACTAAACTTGAAGCCTGGAAGGAACTAGAACTTACTGAATAAGTGTCCACAAGAGGCTGAGTTCTGATGCGTGCATTTGATCTTCAATGTTAAAAGTAACCCTTAAAGTTAGGAAGCAGGCATTGCCTTCACCTTACAAAGAGGCTCACCTGTTAAAAGTTTTATCAGGTTACCCTTTTCCTCAGCAGCAGCCCCAGAACTTAAAACATAGGCTACTGCCCCGAAAATGACTAATGGGACCCCCGATCTGCACCAGGCGCCTCTCATACTTTAGCTCTGGCTTCTTCAGTTTGGCAAGGAGGGCACCTAATCTTATCTCATAGCTGAAAAAAACTGAGTTTGGGAGATGCCAAGTTACAATCAACTGACCTAGAAAGGTCTAACACCATGAAGATGGACTCTGAAGTCTAAAAGCATCTTGCTCAACTTTTCATTACTTACTTCCTCAGTGTCCACTGACAAGTCACTTAAGCCCCTTGTGCCTAATGTCTCATCTGTAAGATGAGCATAAAAGTACCTACCTTACAGAATTGTTAAAGTAGGATTATATAGACAAAATGCTTACCACTTTGACTAGTACATAAAGTGTGTTCAATAAATGAGACCCCTTATTATTTCTACCACATTTCTTATCTCTGGGGAACCCTTTCGTGTACACAGGGCTCGTAACAGGGTAATGTGAGATGTTCCTGTTTAGCACTGGAGGCAGAACGAGTTGAGGAGACAGTATAATATATGCCTAGTAAATTCACACTTAGGAAGCAGTTTTAAAATCAGGCTGCAACATTAAAAACGTGCTACTTCCTAACAACTGCTACCCATTCCTAAATATACAATTATAAGTGCATCTCATATTAGAACAGTGGGCTTCCCTCCCAAACTTTTTGCGAACCTTCCTTCACAGAGGCTGTCCGTCGCCTTGTTCTTTTTCTCCCTTTGTGATCTTCTTCCAATATCTTATCATCAAAGCCAGTCAGCTCAATGGTTTCAGACTGACTTGTGGGTCCAGCTGAGAACCATTCTGGTTCTTCTTCTGTGTAGGAATCATTTCTTCTACGCTCACCAAAGACACGCTTACTATCCCCAAACTCCCTCTGGAAAATACATAATTGAGATTAAAAAATAAGATTCTAGTTAAGGCATTTCTACCCTAAGCAAGGCCCTGATGAATTAAGTAATGTTCAACAGTACAATGAAAATACTATACCAGAGACTTGAATCCCCTCCCCACCCCCACCCACCCAGCTCTCTATTGCTCTCTATCTGGCTTAAGAATGAGCTGTGTTCATCTGGGATCTCAAAGTAACCTGGTATAAACGAAGTGAATATCGAGTTCCTAAGTACACAAGGTGCCAAAGGATCTAGAAGACAAACCCTGAAACGCTTGTCCTTGTAGTCCCTCTCTCGATCTCTGTCTCTCAAGTCCCGCAGGTCCTTATCGCTAAGACGGTGATCCTTCTCAAAGGTCCGAGAAGAGATTATCCTCCCACTGCCAATCCTTCGTCCACCAAGCAGGCGAAGCCCATCGCTGTCTTTCTCCAGTGGGCTTCCTGAGCGCCGAGAGCTAACAGCAGCTGTCACGTGGCAGCCCCCTCCAAAGCTTCGTCTCTGTGGGCTGAGAACAACATCTAAGTCATCTTCTTTCACGCGCTCTCGTGGATCTGGAAAGATGCCAAAAATAGAAAATTACGCAAACCAGCAAGGGTATTTTTTCTTTGTAGGTGGTATGTCCATGATTGGTGGTGGTGGGGTATTGGAAAAGAGTCACCACTAAAAACAGCTACAGAGTAAGACATATATTACATATTTAAATAAGACTGAGCCTTTTGCTTTTTCTCTTTGGAGCAATATACTTCATCATAAATGATTTTCCATGATTAGTCTCCACAATCCCTTGATTTTGACCAAGTCCTTATCTATGTAATTAGTAAATGTTTTGTCAACTAATAAACTATAGTAGGTGTCAGTATTTGAAAAAATAACTACTTAAAAAGTTAAAGTGTCTCTTCCACAAATAGTAATGAACAGTTGGATATCCATATACAAACGAATGAACTTGAACCCACACCTGGTACCATATACAAAAATTATTCAAAATGGATCATAGGTCTAATGTAAAACTTTAAACTATAAAACTTCCAAAAGTTATACCTGAAACTAATATAATATTGTATGTCAACTTTAATTTAAAAGTAAAAAATTGCTTAAAAAATAAATTAATTTAAAAAAAAAACAACAGAAAAAACTTCTGGTCTCAAATAAAGGAGGAAATATTTGTGACACTGGGTTAAGCAAAGTTTTCCTAGGCACGACACACCAAGAGCACAATCTCTTTTAAAAAATAATAAAATGGAAAAAGATAAAATGGGCTTGAGCAAAATTTAAAACCTTTGCTCTTGGAGGGGTATACAGTGTCCTCACCTTAATGTCACTGATAGGTTCTGCAATTTAAGTGAAACAATGTATAATTAAACCAGTTTTACCAAATGCTAACTGATATAAACCAAAGTTAAGTTCCTATGGCATATCATCAATGTTGCAAGGAAACAATGTTGAACGAAATCGAAATATCTGAGAACCTGGTACACTGTTCAGAGAATGCAAAAACAAGCCACGGACTGGGAGAAAATATTTCAAAGCACGTATCTGATAAAGGACCTGTATCTAGTACATATAAAAACTGAAAAAACAATCCAATTAAAAAATGGACAAATGGTTTCAACAGACACTCTGCCAAGGAGGATACATGGATGGCAAATAAGCACATGAAAAAATATTTAACATCATTAGTCATTAGGAAAGCTTAAATTAAACCATGTGATACCACTGCACACTTTTTAGAATGGCTAAAATCAAAAAGACTGACCATTTCAAGTGCTGATGAGGATCTGGAGCAAGTAGAACTCTCACACACAGTTGTAAAATGGTATAACTGCTTTGTAAAATAGCCTGGCAGTTTCTCAAAATGTTAATCATACATCTACTATAGGACTCAGCGATTCCACTTTTGGGTATTTACTCAAGAGGCAAGAAAGTATATGTCCATACAGAGACTTGTACATGAATGTTCATAGTTTTGGTTAACAGTCAAAAACTGAAAACAACCCAAATGCTACAGCTATGCCACCCTGAACGCGCCCGATCTCGTCTGATCTCGGAAGCTAAGGAGGGTCGGGCCTGGTTAGTACTTGGATGGGAGACCACCTAGGAAGACCAGGTGCTGTAGGTGTAAAAAAAAACAACAAAACCCCAAATGTCCATCAACAATGAACATAATGTGGCAAATTCATAAATGGAATACTACTGGGCAACAAAAAGGACCTATTTATACACATAACAACAACGTGAATCTTAAAACAACTATTTTGAGTGAAAGGAGCTACACAAAAAGTGCATGCTGTACAATTCCATTTATATTAGATTCTAGGAAAAGTAAATTAATATATAGCGACGGAAAGATGATCAGTGCCTATCTGGGTGCAAATGTGAGGAAAGGACTCATAGGAGTACCAGGGAACTTTTGGGGGTGATGAAAATGCTTATTACTTCGATTGCAGTTGCAGTTACACAGGTGCATACACATATCAAAACATGAAATGGTACACTTTATGTGCAGTCTATTGTATGCCAATTATCTCAATGAAGGTGTAAGGAAAATAAACATGTGACTGCACATGCAAAAATTCTTCCCAGAAAAACCAGAAAACTGAAGGTAAGTCCAAATGAGAAAAACCTCTTTTCTCTCACCAGAAACAGTTCTTAAAACATTTTGGCACATACTTTTCCAGAATTTCCATGCAGTGTCTCAGTTTTTTCCAAAATATAATATGGATAGTTACATGTAACTTGGTAAATACATCTCTAACATTTTTATAGTTGAATAATGTCATATTCATACATACTCAACCTATTTCTATTTCTATTACTAGACATTTAGGTTGCATCTAAGTTTTCATCATTTTAACAAAGGCTGTGGCATATCTTTAATGATTTTGTTAGAATAAATTCTTTGTTCAAGGGACAGTACTGCACTAAGTGTACTGATAAGTTCTGTGTAGAAAGGTCTTATAGCTCAAACTAGAGTCATCCGTATCTTCTTTGCTGAATTCCAAATTTGTTTTATAATGGGTCATCCTCTCATCTCAAAAGGTGTTCTTCTTTTAACAAGTTCCTTGCCTAATTTTTATACTGCCAGGTCCCCATTTCACTCTGCGGTATCTTTTCTAGTTTAAAGGAATAAAGATATGGAAGACCAAACTTCACTTCATTCTCAAACCATATCTAAACCCTGTATTCAGATAATAATCCATTATGAATTAAGGATGGCCAAACTGATTTATACCTGAGGATTAGTTTCATATGAGACTACGCATAACAAGATTTCTAGCACAGCTTTATGCTCCTTACCACATCTAACTCATTTATCCATGTCAGTGAAAGACATTGGTACTTTTAATTCAAAAGCACATAGCCTAATACAGTCTACTTGCTACTACTATATAAGAAAGCTATGATTTTACTCTGCTAATCAGGAGAAATCCAGCTGGTAAATCAGTTTCCTGATAAGACACATTTCTCCAAATGCATAAAACTCTTGTAGGTAAGAATGAAGCCGCAGCAAAGAGCACTGTCTCCAAAATTGCTGCCCCCACTTCTCAGTGACTGTGTGCTCACCTACTATCCTGCGCACCAGTGAAGGCCGGTCTGTATCCAACTCTTTCTTCACACTTTCCACTGGTGAGCTCCTCCCTGAAGCTGGGTAAAGAGAGGCATGCCACTTCTCAGGGTCCCAGACACCATCACTACAAGTCAAAGGGTACCAACAATTAGCTCTTGTACCCATGAACTAGATTATGTAGTCTAATTTCTGAACTTCAAATAGTAAGTTATGGAAACCCCTTTCCAATATAAAACTTCGTGGATGTCATCAGAATGGTTATATCTTTTAAAATGGAGAAAAAGAAAAAACTATTAATTCAGTAATACTTTGTTGTTGTTCACAATACACTAGTAGTCACTTGAAAACCAGTGGTCTGTTTACAATGAAACATCTAGACCATAAATCTCGGGGTGCATATAGATTATAGTAACTATGCCTATCCTCCATAAATACTGTTTACTTAGTTTACTAAAGATTACTTACTAGGGGAAAAAAAACAAACCTTAATTCTCTCACTAGAAGTAACTCCTGGAATGCTTGGTGTGTATTTTTTCATAATTTCTATGCAGTCTCACTTTTTCCCATGAGGAGGGCAGACAGCTCTTAAGAACCTAAAATGTGTGGTTTGGGTTTTATTCTGTTTCTCCCTCCCTAACGAGGGGGTGGCAGGTTGTACAGAGTGCAGAGAAGCTTTGGAACCCAGTAATCTTGGACCAAATTGTAGCTCTGTCATCACCAGGGACATCCTGGACAAGTTACTGAGGTATGCCCTTCAGACTTCTTCAGAAAGGACTTCTCCAGCCCCAGATCAGACCAGGCAGCACCACGCGCTAGCACTATGCACTTGTCTTTCACTGCTTGTAATGGTGGTAATGATAAACTCTTATGAGTATTTGACTGTATCCTTCCACAAACCAAAATTCCATGAAGGTAGTACTTGATAGCACTTGACAGTATTTGCCACATGGCAGGTACCAACTGAACATTTCTTGAATAAGTGAGTCAATCTCTCAGTCTCAAACTTCTCATAATAAAGGAGATATCAGCTATGTTCTAGTATGGCTGTGAGGATTGCTTAGAGTTTAAGAACCCAACAAATTTTAATTCTGAGAGAAGAGAAACAGCAGAATGAGCAGCTCTTTCCTCTCTCTTATTTTCATTATTATTACCAGACACAATGTCTCTACTTCAGAATAAAAGTGAATGTGTGTGTCCGAAATATTTTATGTGGAAAAAAAAAAAAGTTGTAATAAGAAAATTCAACTTGAGGAATAAAAAAGCTTTACAGGTTTAATGGAGGGAAAAAAAAGATTATCTGAGACTTAACAAAAAACTCTAACCGACTGGAATAGCCATTATTCAAGTATCATTTTCATCAGAGGAAAGTGGTGAGGAGTCCAGATTTAGCAACCTCCTGAACAGTCTACATACAAAAGAGTATATCCATTCAACCAAGACATTAAAAATAATAGATGCTTTATGTTAAATGTGGGCCAATATGAACTATCTACCTCGATATTTAAGAAGTGACCTAAGTCTTAAGGTGACCATAAAAGTGCAATGTAAGGTATTGTTAGATATTTACATACCATTTTTAGCTAGAGTCTTCTCAAACAAAAGCCTTCTACCTCTTCTGAAGGAGCCCAATATGCAAGAGGGCTAATCTGAATGACTCTTTTGTTTTGGGGAGTTGGATGGCGGGGTATAGATAAAAGGCTCAGAATCCTCCTGATGAGCCTACCCTTGGCAGACCCTTGAAGAAGACCCCTGAAAGCACAGTGCGAAAACCACTAGTAGAGAGAAAAGACCTTAGTGAGGACTCTTGTGTTCAAGTCTTATTTCTGCTTTCTGACTATGTGTGTCTGACCAAATCCTTTTCTAGTTTTAGCTTCTTCACCAGTTAGTAGAAAGGGAATTGGTTTAGTTGTCCTTAAGAGTCCCTTACAGCTCAAATTTTTGAATCAATGGTTTAAAGCTAAGTAATAATGAAACTGATGAAGACAATGCAGTGAGATGCTATTCATGTTCATATATTTATGCTGAAGCCCAATGTTAGTATCTTTGAAATCTCCCCACTCGTAATTCTACCAAAAACCTCCAAAACAACACACTTAATTTACTAGTTCGATGTAATATGAAGCTAAATAGAAGTAATCCACCACCATACCTGTCGTATTTTTCAGAGAGGCACGAAGGCCTTTGTTTGGAATGAGGGCGTTCTTTTATATCCAAGAGCTCTTCCTAGAAAGAGAAATCAAATGGTGATTTTGAACAATGTTTTACACACTTTCAACTTATTTGTTTTCAGTAATTGTCTACCTTAAAAGCGCTTCACACACTTTGTATTTACTTATAACCTGACTTGCTCTAGAAAGGACTGGAGTCAGTCAAGGTTCTCACAAGAAGCTCAAGCAGAACTGGCTAATAACAGTGATCGATTTCTTGATAAGACACATTTTTCTCATAAATTGCTGTCCAATAAAATATTCCAAAATACTGCTCATCAGGGCATGGAAACTTCAGGCTCACATTAAAACTTCCATTTAATGTTACTCTTAAATGCATTAGATGCTAATTTACAAAGAGGTGTTTTATTTTATATACAGTGGAAGTTACTAGGAAAAAATAAAGCACTTAAAACAGCCATATACTATTTATCTGATTTGCCTGATTTCCCTATTTACTTTAGCCTTTGGACTCTGTATATATCTTTTTTTGATCCACTTAAGGGAACACTACATAAGTCATGGTCTTACCCTTAAATAATTCAGTGACTATTTCCTAAGAATGAGCATATTCTTTCACAGTCTCTTATTTGTTCCCATGAGAGAATTAAGCCCTACAGAAAATAATTTGAGTGACTATATTTCTATTTTTCTAAGGATTACACTTGGCCAGGATGCATAGGAAAGAAGTGAATCCATTACATACAATGGATGCCTTAGGGCGTAAGGGTTTACTTCTGCAGAACCTGGTTGAGAAGAGCTGTCAGTTTTATATAACCAGTTATTAATAATACTTTTATTTAATCTACCCCTCCAGATTCCGATTCTGTCAACTGACCCAATAAAGTCCTCTATATTACTTTTTTTTAGCCTTCAACACAGGATCCAGTCTAGAATCAGATACTAGTTGCTGTGTCTCTTTGGTCTCTGACCTGGAACATTTCTACAACTTTTGTCTTTTATGGCATTGACATTTCTAAACAATACAGCTAATTTTTTTTTAAAGAGAACATTATTCATTATGGATTTGTCTAATGTTTCCTCACAATTAGATTCAGACTACTCATCCCTAGAGCAGAATACTAACCTAAGAGATGTGTCCATTTCAAAGCGTCACCTCTGAACACTCATGATGTCCATCTGCCCCTTACTAGTAATATTAACTTTGATCACTTGGTCAAGGTTTTCTCCAGTTTCTCTACTGTTCAGTTACTACTTTCCCCCTTGCAATTAATATGCAATCTGTGGGCAGATGCTTTAAAATCACCCAAATGTCCTGGTCTTCAACAAATTTTTCCCCTAAATTAAGCATCTATTGATGATACCTGAACAAACCTATCTTGATTTCTAACTCTAGGCCTCTCTGCACATGTACAAGTTAGCACTTGGCATTCTACTTTAAATATAAACCCTTCCTTCTCTCTTATTTATTTACCTATTATTGGCATGGGCTCACAGATTTCTAGTTTTTCCAATGATCTATAATTTATTAATGTCCATAATTATTTTGGTGCTCAAATTGTGAGCCTCTTCAAGACGGCTGCTATGTCTTTTTTACATGCCCCATCATTTTTTATTTTCTATCTTGAACCTATCCTGTCCTAGCTTTAGGGTCAGTCATTTTTCTGAGGAATCTTACTTCCTTTAAGTGGGGAATGGTATAAGAAACCAAGGTCGGGAAACTGGGTATCCTCATTTGCTTCTAGGCCCTTCCAGCAGAACCAGGGAGTATGTATACTTAAATATGCACATGTTTATACACTAATATAAACATATCTGCTCATATACATGCATATAAACAAATACCATTGCCTCCTTTTTATATACATTTAAACATTTTCATAATGAAGTAAAAAAACCAATTCTCAAACTTTTAGTACTTTTACTTTTAGTAAAATGCTACAACTGCCTTGCAAAAAGGCATATATCACTGTGCTCTGACCTCTGCAATACCCCCCATTCGCACGCCTCACAACAGAATACTTGCTGCTTCTTTGATCACTGCTTCCCTTGGGGTAAATATGAAGAGACAGATTTACTCTCTCAGCCTATAAGAATCATTGCATATAAGCATGCCATGAATTCATCCAGTCATCAGACACCTGAAGCAGCTTAAGGTTTTCTCCATGACAGCAAAATGCACTAGAACCACATGACATTTTGGTTTTAAAACCTGAATATTAGGCATTTGCATTTATTTAAAATTTATGATTGTCTTTTTCTTCTTTTTTTTTTTGGCTAGAAATACTTAGAGAAATTTAGAAGTCTGAGATAAAACAGAATTCAAATTACAAGAAAATGTCTAGACACTGCTGAAAATTCTGAAAAAACTGTCAAAGCACTGACATACCACCTGCAAATCACTGGAAAGACCGGAGTCCAGTGAAATCTTTAGGGTAAATACGGTGTCAGATGTGCAGGGGTGACACAAATTTTGTGATGGGAGAAAAGGGGGTGGGGTAGATGAACCAATAATAGTTATGATGCTGGCAGATATTACAATACAGAAATTCTAAGGACAGGAGGGCTTAAAATATTTTCCAATAGAAACAGGAAGGACGCTGCAATATAGGAAATTCTTATACACACACTATAGAAAAAAGACTGCAGAGCAAAAGCAATTTTCTGCTATTAGAAACAATCCATAGATTACGTATTCCCTTACTCCATCCTCAAATCCAAATATTAAACTAAAAACCCTATAGGGCACTAGTAAACCAAGGGCAATATATTTCATACTTAAATATGTATATTCTCAATATACAAAAGTTTCTAAACAATGAGGCTTTGTTTGAAATTTTTAAACCCAAAAGATAATAGGGAACCCAAGTGATAGGTGTTCTCTTTTATTACTATAGCTGTTTTTTGAAACTAATGTTATCTATTTATTTGGGAGTCAACTGGGAAAGGTTAACATTTTAAAACAGCCACAGTGTAGGAGTAAATGTTCTGTTTGTGGGTATCAAAAAAAATTTTTTAAAAAGGTAACAAATAGCCTCACAAAGAGAGAAATGAGGAGATAAGGAGAGATGACAACTAAATGTAATATGCTATCCAGGATGAAATCCTGGAACAGAAAAGGGCATTAGTTTAAAACTAAGGAAATACTAACAAAGTATGGACTTGAGTTAATAACAATGTATTAACGTTGTTAATTGTAACAAATGTATCATACTAATATATTACTAATATGGATACTGAGTGAGGGACAGAAACTCTCTACTATGTTCCTAGTTTTTCTGTAAACCTAAAGCTGTTCTAAACAAGTAAGTTTACCTCTACCTCACACTAAAATTAACTGAAAATGTATCAAAGACCTAAATATAAGAGCAATCACTTTAAAATTCTTAGGAGAAAACATAGGTGTAAACCTTCATGACTACTTTGGACTAAGCAATGTTTCTTTGCTATGACAATGAAAGCATAACCACCAAAGGAAAAAAATAGATAGACTGGACTTCAAATTTAGAAACTTTTGTGATTCGAATGACGTTATTAAGAAAGTGAAAAGACAATCCCCAGAATAGGAAAAAGAATTTACCAATCATTATTTGTAGTCCCTCCTCATCTATAGCTTCACTTTCTGCAGTTTCAGTTACCCATAATCAACTGTGGTTCGAAATATTCAATGAAAAATTTCAGAAATAAACAATTCACGTTTTAAACCACATGTCATTCTGAGTAGCATGATGAAATCTCAAGCCATCCTACTTTATCCTGCCTGGGATATTAATCATCTCTTTGGCCAGCATAACCACTCTTTGTATAAGATATTCTGAGAGACCCCATATTCACATATCTTTTATTATAGTATATTGTTGTAATTGTTCTATTTTATTATTACTGTTAATCTTACTGTGCCTAACTTATAAGTTAAGCTTTATCATAGGTATGTATATACAGAAAAAAAAAAACAGTACAATAGGGTTTGGTACTATTTGAAGTTTCAGGCCTCCTCTGTGGATAAGGGGGGGCTACTGTATCTGATAAGGGTCTAGTATCCAGAATAAAGAACTTGTACAACTCAACAACAAAAGACAACAACCCAATTTAAAAACAAGTAAAAGAATTCAATAGACTTTTCTCCAAAGATACACAAATGGCCAACAAGCACATGGAAGATGTTCAACATTGTTAGTCCACTGCCTCCACCTCCCTCCCATATTATTCCAGTATTCTTTGTTGAGTTTATATGCTTGGTATATACCAGATGTGAATACTCAAGCGACTGACTATACAAACTTGACAGACCTGCAGGAGCACAGGGTAGAGCGGTGACCAATTAATTACACACCAGCATTAACTATGCCAGCAGCACAATTTATGGTAGGGTACACTTGTAAATACAATGGCTAAAACAAAGCCCACCTGTCTATAGATGATGAGGAGCCACTTTCTTCAATAATAAGCTGAGAACTGGGAAAACAATTTTTGGACTGTAAAAGCTCCTGGGAATAACTTTAAGCATTCAGGTAAAACTATACTTATTGTTCTTGAGAGCAGGGCTTTTTTTTTTTTTTTGATGCCTACAGCACCTGGTCTTCCTAGGTGGTCTCCCATCCAAGTACTAACCCAGGCCTGACCTGCTTAGCTTCTGAGATCAGACGAGATCGGGCTTGTTCAGGGCAGCATGGCCGTAGACTAGAGAACGGGGCTTCTTAAATCAGTTTCATGACCTAAGGTCCACCTGGACATTTAGGCAAAAATAAGAGATCCTCTTCATGGGGTTTAGAGAGCTAAATCTGTTACCTTCCAGCAAAGTCTTAAGTTGCATAAGATAGCATCCCAGCCTGAGAATGGAAGAGAGGAACCACGAGCTAAGTTAACACAAAGTTTTCTTTTCATAACTGTCCACGGAACATTTTCTGTGTGCCAAGCTTAGTGTCTAACATAGGCAGATGACTCTTGCCTCTGGTGCCAAGGCTCTCCAGTCTTCCAAAAGAAGTGTTCTTAAACCTGCCACCTCATCAAGAGCCCTTACCAGCAATTATTCCTGGAAAGGAACCCCTCTGTGATATCCTCAAAGAAAATCAACATTAGGTAAAGGAAAAATACTTGGAAAGTGCCCACTATGAACTGGGAATGCTCCCTCCCTATGAGTATTTCAGGAGGGGATGTAAGATTACCCTTTTGTAGAATCCTAAGAACCCACAGGAATTTATTGATCATAGACAAATTCACTAAAATTATCATCTAGACAAGAGTTAACATCTGAGACCTTACCCAAGAACAAACTGCTAATTGCCCAAGAGCCATACATCAAAGGAAGTATAAAAACTTTTAGTTTTAGCAGCCTTCTTTAAAGAAAATGTCAAGCCTCCCAAAACAATCTACATTTATGAATTACTAATACGGACACACACTTTCATCAATCAATATTAAAGTAGAAAGCAAATGAATGAGAGTACAAACTCAAAACAATAGGGGTTAAAATCCTCGCCCCGTTTCTTGCTGCAGAAATCCCATGCATTCTGCTGACATTCCGCCATTACAGAATTTCATAAAAGCCACTTACAGGAGATGAAAGGGGAAATATTCTTTATTTTTGTGATCTGAATTCAATTCACAAGAGCAGAAAGCTATTTTAAAAATAATTAACATAATTTGTAAAAAAAACCCAGGTCTATTTCATTGTTAATGGTCAAAATACTCTAGAAGTGACCCGTACCTCACCTGTGTGCCTGGCTCTTCCTAAAGACGACAAATGTTCCTGGAGCAGCATTTGGGTTGGGTCTGCCTCTGACCTCCTCTGCCAGTCCCTACTCTCCACACATCCACTTGCATTGGGTTTGGCCCATCAGACTGATGGTTGCTGATTGATCTGATATTTTGTTCTACCGAGTTACATGACTTTTCTGAAAGGATCAGCTTTTAAAAATAGATCACAATGGGGTAATGGCATCCATAGATGATAGCCAAGGCAATGGTGAACTAACAACGTAGGGAAACATCCCACCATCCCCCATTCATGAGGTTTGTTGCTTAAAGGGGCACTATTTAGAATAGTTCTTACAGGCAGGTCAGGATTCAAACTGGATCCTGCAGTTCATAAGCAGGACTTAGCACCTGGATTCACCCAAGCATCTAATGGTGGCTAATTTGATGCAAAGACTTTTTTCTATTGAAAGAATGTATTTGAAACTAAGAAGAATGGAATGGGGAGGGAGAAAAAAAGGAAAGTCGGTTTTTTTTCTGTTGATCTGGTCAATGCAAAAATAAACCTTGACTTTTAAATGTGTTTATCCAACTGATAAAAGCAATGTAAAACATTAAGTAAGCAAGTAGAAGGAAACTTAAAATCGTTCTTAGGGTGGTGGCAAGACATCTTTAACAGGACTTTCTGGTTTCATGTTAAAATGGAGATGGTTACCATGAGATTTAGAAAATAAGCATCTTGATCTACAATTGGTATCTAAAGGAGGTATCTTTTAGTACCTCCCCCAACCTTATTTTATTAGGCCATAAGCAGTTTTCAGCACTTTTCTAAGCACTTGATATGCATTTTTCATTTACTCCCCACAAAAACCCTATGAGGTAGATACTACTCCATCTGCATTTTACAAAGGAAAAGATTCAGAGAAGCTAAATATATGGCTGAAGGCCACACAGGTTAAGTAAGTGGTAGAGATGGGGGATCCTAAACCAGGCAGTAGGGTTCAATGGCTCTTTATCTTCTTTTCTTCTGCTCCTCTTGAGAGGACAAGGAAAGGTGCACAATCTTTCCCAGCAGATGCCATTCAATGTTATGTTTGTTCCTGTTCAGTGGGACAACTGGGAACCCTTAGCCAAATTGCTACCTCATTGGGCAGGCTTCCCCTAAGTTGGTCTCCTCTCATAGCCTCTCCTTTCCTGAATCAAAGGCCCTGCCCATAAATTTCTATGTTAAAGGTTCCAACTGTGAAATGACTGGTTCCTTAGGTAGCTAGAAGTTCTCAGCATGAGAGAGTAGGAGAGGATACTCATGACGGCAAGGGCCTTGAATCTTAACTTTTCAAAATGATTTAGAAATGAAATAGGTAGAAAAGAGCAGCCGGAAGATAGTATCTATGGTGTTGCCAGCCAGTCCCCTCAAAGAACTTCCAGTTTGCTAGGTTTTCTGGACAGCTGCAACACGAAGACGGTATAATGATTTTTTATACCATAATTCGGCCTTCCCCAATATAAACAGGCATCTTTCTTTTATACTAGCTTAAGAAGTTTGTAGCTAAGTGTATCACTGAAATGCCACCTGTAAGAGGTTACTACTCAACTCAATTTACAAGAAACTTATGACGTTATCAAATGAGACCTTTGTATAGGAAAAACCGAACATCCGACTACTAATTTCAACCTAGGATTTAAATCAGTTACTCTTTTCTCAGAGGCTTGCTTGACTTCAAGTCTAGAATGCTACTATTACTCAAATCAGTCCACTTCAGTTGCTTATTTTCTTAATAGTTCTAAAGCAAAGATATAAACATGGCTGTACCACTGTGATCAACTGCTCATCAGCCAAAAATTAGAGTGACCTCTTTTAAAGATCCTTACAGACACTAATGGTTAAAAGTGCCAATTCATAACAAGTCGAGGTAGTGAAGAACACACATGAAATTAAGCTCAGATAATCCAATACCTATTCTTTAGATTTAACATGCATGATTAACACTGGTCAGTATCAAACTGAATGTTTTGAGTGTCTTCTGCTTTTATTTCCTAACTGGCAGGTGACAATATTTATTTTATTTTTTAGGCGAGGCAACCCTTGGTTGACCTCACAGATTGCAAGGACCTTGTCAGCTTACAATCCCTTACCTACAGCACCTGGTCTTCCTATGTGGTCTCCCATCCAAGTACTAACCAGGCCTGACCTTTCCTAGTTTCCGAGATCAGATGGGATCAGGCTTGTTCAAGGTGGCATGGCCGTAGATAGGTGACAATATTTAATAAGGAGTCAGTTGCAAGATAAGGAGCAAAGGAGGAACAGGACAAAATATGTACACTCTGTTATATGATATCAGTCTTTTCGCTTAAAGGAAAAAAACCATGGATCTGAATAATGAGATAATCTAAAGCATTTCCATTTTGTAGCTCAATCAGAAGATAGTATCACTAATAGAATAGCAGCTACTATACCTTAAGAACTAGTAAACAAGGACCTCTGATGAAGATAAGAAAAAGCTAAATGGGTCCCAAAGTTTTTCCACTAATAAGCACCCACTACTTCCTGTTTCCTAAATCAATGGTTCTCAAATCTGAATCTGAGGCAGAATTCCTAGAAAGACTTGTTAAATGCAGATGGCTGGGCCCTATCCCTAGAGTTTGATCCATTACCTCTGAGATGGGGCCTGAGATTTTGTATTTCTAAGAAGTTACCGGATAATGCTGAATGCTAGTTCAAAGACTACACTGTGTGAACCACTGTCTAAACTACTTCAATATAAGCCTTTAAGGTGAGACTTCAATTCATTTAATCTCCAAAAGTCCTTCCACATAACCCAATCACTTTATAAATGCACATTTAAATACTACCAAAACATATGTTTTAGGCTTAGAAATCTGACCTGGCAAAATAAACTTCACTTGATTTATAAATTAAGGGCTCAAACGCCTCAAAGTAACAGGTGCGTGTGATAAATCCACTTATAACCATCCCAATTAATCATCACTGAGGCTTACGGGTAAGCCTGAAAGTACCCAATGTGACTCTAACTTGAATTCCTGAGACAGTCACGTAAGCACAACACCAACCATTTGAACCTGGATTAACTACATCTGAGCTGCCTGACAAAATCAACACTGTATCAGGTTCTTCAAGAAATAGTAAAGCCTTGCTGCTCAAAGTATGGTCAGTGGACCAGCAGTATGGGCACCACCTAGGAGCTGGTTAAAAAACTGAATTTTCAAGCCCATCCATGACCTAACAAGAAGAATTCACACTTAACCAAGGTTCATAGATGATTCCCAGACACATTAAGGTTCGAGAAGCAAGCTGGACTAAAGGACTCTGAAAACACAGGGAAACTCTAGTATGTTAACCCTGAAAAACACTTGGCCAAAGATCTGGACTCCTCCACCCTCATGGGAAAAAAATTCTGAACAGACTGTTGTTGTTATCCCATAAAAATGAATTGGTAAACTAAGAAGGGTCAAAGATTAAGAAGCCTCTCATCTGACCAATGTGTTTTTTTTCACCTTGTAGTAAACGTCGCACATTTATAAGTGTTCACAGAATACATCACTTATGAAAATTACTGAGGACAGTTTCCTTCTACTGCTTCTAAACTTCCTAGCCCATTAAGAAGTGGCAGAAATATCATTAATGCTTTACTTATTCCAATAGTTTGATCTCAGTATGTAGATAGGGAGTAGGCGGGCCCAAACATTATTCCAGTTGTGTAACTAATGGACCATTTATTATAATGCTCAAAACTCAGGATTGTTTTAAGTTTTCTTTGAAAGAAGGCAGGCTTAGTTTGCCTCAAGTCTCACATAAAATACTGGTGTTGAGAAACATATCAAAGCACTATACTAACATTGACTAAAGACAATGCTAAAACTACCATTAACTAAATCCTTTTGAGTGGAGTGGAAAGTAAATCTATTTCCAACTACTTCTGGTAGAGAAGACCATTAAATCTAAGCTCCACTGTCATTAATCTAAAAAAAGCTTTTAAAAACCATTTTAGGCACATTTATCTAAGTTGGCAGAACTGAGGTTAGACTGTCAAAAATGGGCAATATGAGCTTCTTAATCTTTACTGTAGATATGTGTAAGTTCTACCCTAACAGAGACCAATAATATCTTTCTAAAAATTACTCAAGCATAAAGATGGATGTACATAAATATGAAATATAATATGCCACCCTCAGATCAGTATGTGATTCAAAAGCTTGCCAGGACTCCACGAGTACCAGTCAGAACTTTTATTCAAAAAGTGCTGGCATAGTTTAAATCGCATAGGCTTATAAAGTAGAATCAGTTTCCCTTCATTCAATAAGCCTTTCTCCCTTCAGAATTCACCTGTCAACATTTCAGGTAATGAATTTAAGATGTGAAACACTACTCAAGCACTCTCAGGTTTGAGAGGTACTAAATTTGGGAAGACCAAATCTAAAGGAAGAAAATGCTTTCTATCAACTCACAATTGTTATGCCAAAAGGCTGTTAAGACAGCAATTAAACCAGGAACACTTTTACACCTGAAAACATTTTTTTTCCTCTAGAGAAGCTTTAAAAAAAAATACTAAAAATGAATACTATTCTGACAGCATTTGATATTTCATCAAGTAGGTTAAGAGTAGAAGCACCAGTACACAAACAAATACTAACCAATCAGTATCCTGGGAAGCCAGGGACAATAACCACATCACAGTCCTTGACTGGGTCCATACTAAGAAAATATAGATATGCGCCCAACCAGGACATGATCCTTCCTGTAACAATCCCAAACACATTTTATGTACTCCAGCCTAATATATTTCAGGGAACCAGAAATGAATTCACAGCTGAGTCCTGTTAACCTCTTCAGAAACATTCAGCAGCCAAAAAGATACTGAAATAGGTTCAACAAACATACCATGACCCTGAGATGATTTGAAGCCCTACCTAGAAAAAGCAAATATCCAGATGAGCAGCTTAAAATCACAAGTTTTTAGCTAAGAGAAATATACTTGAAGTCTTGCTTTTGTGATACCATATCCAGTTTATAACAAGAAGTAAAAAACAAAATTAAAAAATCTGGTTACCCTAAATACCTAGAATGCACCAAAAAGCGCTCCTTTGGGCTGTTCACCTCTTAAGGAAACATCAATACAGAAGATACTGATTTTTGTGAAGCATCTCAGAACTGGAATACTTACTCTATAGCATGTAAGTCAACAACGTACCAGTTACATAGCTGTTACAGAATTTGTGTGCCAACATATACTGATCCATAAATTCATACGGGATCTGAGCCAATATTCCCTTCACCTGAAAGCTAATTAGAAGCAAATTCTAGTTTAAACTCTGGGTACTGAGATCTCTAGAAAAAAGTTCAAAGCAATGCTTTACTAAATCTAGTTAATATTTAGTCCATATAGTGAGCCAGAATGACACTACCACTTTAGATAATACTAATGAAATACCTACACAATGTTACTAACCTCCCCACATTTATAAAAAATTACTATTTCATTAGTAACAAAGCCTACTTTTGTATAGCGATGGGGGGATCTGGAGGCTAGTTGCTTCTTCAAGTCAAGGAAAGCATCTCCATTTTCTGTTTCACCCACACTTCTCCTATCCATGGCTTCTTAGTCTATAATTCTTTGCACCTGAAAGATAAATCAGCACAAAACTGTCACTGAGAAAAACACATTTTCAGAAGTCTTGACTGTTGAGGAAACTGAAATTCTCTTCTCTCTTAAAACGACTACCTTAAAAAAAAAAAACCCTCATCCAACAATCATAAACCAAAACCCAATTGGAAATAGAGCCACTGGTAGTTATCTCTTCTAGTAAATAAAATGCTCTTAGCATCAAAAGGTTAAGGAAAGCAGAAGTGGAAGGTGCCCATAGCCTTTAAGCAGCTTTACTGCAAAAAGAAACCAAGATTAGTCGCTGCGACCCACGGGGACTGTTAAGGTAGTAGTGGGGAAGTTTCCCGAAGTGAGGACAGGTAGAAAACTGGTTGGGGCTGGGGATCCGGGAAGTCGGGCTGTAATAAAGTGCCTGTCACTTGCCAATGGACAGCGCCAGCTGCCCCTTGTTATCTTGGGGCCAGGAACTGGGGATGGAGCCCGAGCGCCCCTGGCCCGGTCGGCCGCACCTGTGACCACGTCAGGGGCGCTGTGGCAAGGAAGCAGCGAGAGCCGGCTTCAGCTCCGAAACTCAGCTTCCCCGGGCCGCCACCTCAACCCCCGGCCTCTCGCGCAGGCCCCGGCCCAGCGGCCTCCTTCGGAGGAAGGGCGGGATAGTACTCACGAGGGGAGGCGGGCCGGAGGGAGCTGGGAGGCCGAATTCCCTGGCCCGGGCGCTCAGAGTAGGAGCCGGCGCAGGC
>NW_006430462.1:5094521-5112878 GCF_000325575.1 Pteropus alecto
CGAGGGCTGCTCCGCGAGGCCTTCGCTCTCGCCCCCCCCACCCGCTCGAGCTGTCTCCCTTCAGCCGCCGTAACCACGGCCCAGCCCTTCGCCCCTCCTCCTCCCGGGCCCCCTCCCCCCTTAATAACTCCCTCCACGCATCCGCTCCCCAGCACCGCCTTCGCCACCGCGCGCCCGGATGTGAGGTGGCCGTGGCGGTGCCGGATGGAAAAGAGAAACATCGCTGCGCGCTCCTCGGGCGCCGGCCTCTGCGTGCGCTCGGCGGCGGGGAGGCGGAGGCGGGTTGGAGGTGGCAGCAGAGGGTAGGAGGCCGGGCGGGGGGTGGCGGAAGCCCTTCCTGGTGCGCGCAGGCGGTCGTCGTGGGCAGCCCCGGGGAGGACGCGGCGTTCCCACGCGCGCCTTGGGGCGGGGCGCAACGGGGCGGGCGGTGCTTGGAGCCCGCGACCCTGCCAGGCTGCTTTCTTGGGAAGGAGGTGGCATGTACTAAGTGGGCCGGGGTCCGCGGCTCGGCGCGATCTGGGAGTACGTGGACCAGTGTGTTTGCACGGTTCGCGCCCGCAAAGAACCCTGGGGCTTAAGCACTGCGAGTCTTAAGTTTGGCGAACCTCGGGCCTTTGAACCTTCCGGGTGTAGGCTTGAACCTCAGCTTTTTTACTAGCGTTGTAATCTTGGGCAAAGCTCTGACTTCTCTGTGTTTAGCTCTTAACCTTTCTAAAATGGCCTGTTTATATAAATTTGAGTAAATGAGATCACGCGTTGTTGCATTACTAGGCAAAGTTGCCACGATTGCTTTTGATTGAGCTAAGGGCGACAAATTTATAAAATGTTCTTTACTGCCCATAATCTGAAGTCTGCATGGGAAGGGGAAGTGCGAATGCGTTTGGGTGAAAATGAGATGGCGAATGTCAAGCGCTTAGTACTCAGTGCCGAGACTCTGGCTGAGGTGACACAAATGCAAATTTTCCCCTACTTAGCAATGTGAGTAACTGTTGTGCGGGGGAGGAGCGTTCAGGAAAGGTTTGACCGAGATCACCTGTGTGAGCCTGCTCTGCAGGATCATCAGGACCCTATTTCTGCCCAGTGGGACCGCCTAGGGTTTGTGTTAAATGATACATAGGCATGGAGGGAATGGTAATTTTTCTCGCTAAATGGTATCGAAAGTCTCCTTTGAGGGGGTCTACTTTCTTTTAGCTTCACTTTCTTCTCTTACGAAATCAGGATATTGGACTGCGAGTGACCTGTTTTCTTCCTATGAGTCTTGGCAACAGAAAACAATTATGAAAACGTTTTTCTTTTCCTCTGTAATACTGAATAAAAAGTGTTTCTTACAAACTTTGCAGGCAAGAGGCAGAGGGAAACACTTGCAAATCGGTGCAGTTTGCATCCCAGCCCTACCGCATCCTACAGGCTGTGGAGAATTAGGCCATTTATTCTTAGCTTTGATTTTGTCATCTGTAGAATTGGTAAGAAGCCATTTACAGGGCTGTTGTCAAGATTAAATGGGGAAGAGTGAGTAAAAAGCCTTATTCAAGTTTCATAAAGCTGTTTATGAAGCCTTTCATAAAGCCTATACAGAGACACATTGTAAGTGAGCGAACAATGATTGTTTTTATTTTTAAAAACCAAATTGCTTTTGGAATCCAGGTTCTTCCTAATGCTGGAGAAATGGTCTAACCCCCTTGCCATTATGCAGTAGTGGAGAAGGCCCATTTGAAGTTCTTAATTCCTAATCTTTGACATGTATTAAACCTGAGCAAGTCATTTCACTTTTCTGGACTAGTTTACTCACGTGTCAAAAAAGGATAGCTGTATCTACTTTTTAAGCTTGTGGAAATTAGACATAACATATTAAAAACACTGTTTTGGTTATCTATTGCTGTGTAACATATCACCCTGAAACTCAGTGGCTTAACTCAACATTTATTTTGCACCCAAATCTGCAATTTGGGCTGGTTTTAACTAGCATAGATCATCTCTGTTCCTTGCAGCATCAACTGAAGCAGTGGAAGGCTAGGGGCTAGGATCATCTAATGTCGTCTCACATGTTTGGTGGTTGATGGTGGCTTTTGGCTGGGACACTTACACATTGCCTTTGTAGCCTGAGCTTCCTTACAACATGGTGGCTGGATTCTGAGGGCAAGTATCCAGAAAGAACAAGAGTCAGTTGATGACTCTCAAGATCATTATGTTCTTTAGATAGGAGTCACTAAGACTGGCCTATATTCAAGAGGTGAGGACTTAGACTACACCTTTACATGGGAGGAGTGTTAAAAAAAATTTGAGCATATTTTAAGATTACTACAAGACACAGGAAAATCTGGTCAAAGGAATTTACTGTCTTGATATTGGCTTGGCCTGGAGCTAATTTCCTGGGCCTATCCTATTTAGAATATATACTTTTCCACCAGGTTCTTCTTTAATGTTTTGTAGAACCTTGGTCTCACTTTTCACCTCTCAGTCTCAATTCGTCTTTGTGATAGAAGACAATTATTACCTAGGAATAAAAGTAATAGTTTACTAAATGAGGCCATGTAAAAGTTAGATGCTTGCAAATACTTGTTTCATTGTAGCTTTTGAATGTTATTTTCCTTGGCAGGAATGATAATTTGTAATTCTAAATGCCCTTTTTTGCAACTAATTTCCAGTATCTGTGGGAAATCCCTTGAAAGAGAAATGATTTATTCCACTTGGTTACTAAATATTCCTAGGATCTTGATTAATATTCCTAGGATCACATTGTTGGTTCAAAGTTTGACCTAAAGGGACTCAAAGATTCAGTGAGTTGGGGAAATTAGCAGTCCAAGAACACTGGAGAAGCAAATGAAAATACTAGAAACCTGGAAAATATGAGAGCAGCCTCAAGTCAGAAAGTTGGGATTACACCTCAACTGTCCTTCATTTCTCTAAAAGGGCTTTTTCCTACTCAGGTTTTTTTTTTTTTTTTGCTCTTAGGGTAATTCTTAGTTCCAAGAAAATAGGATATGAACAGTCTTACAGTTATGCCATCATGCACTCGGGTTAAAGACTATTAAAAAAAAGACTACTAAAGGACTTGCGGAAGACCATACAGCTAATTATTTGCAGAGCCTAGACCTGGCACTCTACATGTTTGATTTTATGAATGGGAAGTACTTAAAACAGCTTGACATGTAAGTGCTGCTGCCTTAGCTATTATATACTGTTATGTTCTAATCTTTACTGACAGGGCTATTTTCATTATAACTCAAATAGCCCTTTCAGCCCTTTCTAAATTAGTCAAAGCTTATAGTGGTAAATGCATGTGACAAAGCACCAGCAAATCATCTAGAAAGCATACTTGCTTATTATTTTGGATATGTCTTAATTTATATAAAGTTCTTACAAGAAAGACTAATTTCACAATAAGTAAATATTACAGTGTTAACTAGGAGTTTGAAATTCACTAAATTATTTAAAACTACTTGGCCATATATCTTCAGATAAGAGGCGTCCTTAAAAGATTGTTCCGCTAAAGTGGAATTTCTCCTTTTAAACACTTTCAAATTACAAAAATTAACATACATAGCAAAATATAGCAAAAATGAAAGTTATCTGTGATTTTCTTCCCGAGACACCCAAAAAGTTATTTTTCATTTTTTAACGCGAAATCTTTCAAGCATTTACATGCATAATGCTAGCTTTTCCTTTCTCCACCAAACATGTCATATGCTTTCAAATGATGTTTTAAAAAGCACAGGAGAAAAGCATATAAAAATGTCTCACCTACCGTCCTCCATCTCTATTTTTGAGATGATCAGTGTGGACCCAAATTTAAAAATTTAAGTATTTATTAACTAGAACTTGTTAATTGCAGTTTTAAAGGAAGGGTTAAGAGAAGAGATCAGCCTGGGATAATTTTAACTCGGGGTCTGCGAAACCATACGCCCTCACCCCCGCCAGTCCAGATTGACAGCCTCCTGGTCTACGCATGCGCACGCCCTACTCTTTGCGGGCGGGCTCGCACTCCCCGAGAATCATAGAGAAGAGAGGCTTACGCAGGAACTGGAGGTAGGGGAAGGACTCTTCGGCCCGGCCTCCAGACGGGTACCTAGTGCTTGCCCTGCGAAGCGTAACTCAAGGATCCGCTTCGAAGCATCTCTCACGCCTCTTGTCTTAAGGGCAGTAGTAGGAAACTGAGCTCAAAAGCTAGCGGGCCAAGGAGGCAGAGAGCCCTCCGTAAGGTAGCTCAGAGGGTGCGTTTATCCAACCCGCTCCCGCCTAACTCGTATTCCCGGCGCTCTACCGCTGCCACAGGGAGGCGTGTCACCTTCCGGACTGAGGCTGCGCGAACTCTTGGGTCCCTGGAGGGGCGTCCCTTACGCACGCCGCATCTCCGTGGAGAAGTGGGCGGGGTCGGCGCGAGACTGCGGGCTGAGGCGCGGGAAGCGCTTAGACAGCTCTGGCCGCGCGGGCCTTACCAGTCTGCTTAGCGTACCCCCGCTCCCGCAGAGACTTCCCTGAGGCGCGAGTCCAGAGGGCTTGGCGTCCCCAGGTACAAGGCCCAGTCGGGCTATACCCAGCTTCTCAGCGGCTCGGCCTCTTCGGTTAGGAGCCCAGCGGCGAGCGCATGCCCCTCCAAGCTGGGATGGGTGGCTTTCCTGTAAGAGTCTCGGGTTGGGTGAGGAGTGGAGGAGATTTGAAAAGAGCGCGCAGGACTGTTCACGGGGCCCGCCCTCCTCGCCCAGCGCGGCGCTGGCATCTTGTTTGCCGGGTGCTGCTTCTCGTCAGCGTCTTGCGGTGGGGTCCGGGGGGACACAGCATCTTCTCGTGCGGCTAGTGTGCCGCAGGCGGGTACCGATGCCCGCGTCCGTGCAAGGCTCTTTGGCATGCGCGAATCCGAATTGGGGGTTTATGGATTCTTACTGTGTAGCACCGCGAGGGGCTTGTGTATACAGACCTTAGGGGCCCCATGTGAGCCGGGAGGGGCCAGCTGGGAAAACACTGTGAAACCTCCTCCTCATTAGTGCATCGTTTTTATTTGCTGGGAGACCGTTCAGATTTCTTGTTAACCTCTGTGTAGGTGTATAGTAAATATTTGTTGAATGAAAATGATGTTAGGGACCTGAGAACTAGTCCCAGGTGGTAGACGTAGCTGGTGACCGTGTTTGGGTGGTTGTATTGAAAAACAGGTAATTGGTGAAAAGTTCTTAGTATCATACATGGCACAGAGTACCTACTACATAAATGTTATTTTGAATATAATCTCTGCATTTTAGATTGCATGCCATGAAAGCATGAGGCTTGGAGGTGTCAGGGAAGGCTTTCTGGAAGTTGTTGAAACTTATTCTGGGGTTTAAGATTAATTTAGGTATTGTATATCCTTGCTTTAGTAGAATCATTCATTTATGTTAGAAACTGAAAAATACTTTAAAAACCTTCTTTAAGATACTTTACAGTTATGTTTTTCAAATTAACATCCATAATTTAAAAAACTAATATTAAAAGCTTATAGAAAATGTCCCCCTTGTCTACGGCCATGCCACCCTGAACAAGCCTGATCCCCTCTGATCTGGGAATCTAAGCAGGGTTGAGCCTGGTTAGTACTTGGATGGGAGACCACCTAGGAAGACCAGGTGCTGGAGGCATAAAAAATAAAAAATAAGGGTTTGTAAACTGACAAGGTCCTTGCAATCTGTGAGGTCAACAAAGGGTTGCCTCGCCTAAAAAAAAAAAAAAAAATAGCCCCCACGCTCCATTTTTAAGTTCTATTCTTCTAGCTGTTTCTCCTGATGTCATTTATAAATTGAAAGTAAATATCCTTATAGGTGGTATTTCTTTCACCTGTGTTTCACCTGTGATTTGTTAGTTTTACACATTAAGTGTTGACTGTTCCATGGGAGACGATTAGTTCATGGTCTTCCATTATTATGGGGTTCTGTGGTAATTTGTTAGTGTTTATATTACATACAAATAGTTACAGCTCAACCAAGTGAAGTACTGAAACCCTTGTACATGCCATCATTTTTATCTGAGAATTAATAATTGTCATTTGCCTAATATTCCATGCACAGATCACTAATTTTTTTTTTCTGAATGCTTTAACATTTCTCATATGGCTAGCTCATTTTTTGCATACTCTTAAAACTGTCAGATTGATCTTTTTCTTGGAGACCTTCCTCTGCTCTAATCTGATTTGATGACTCTGTGCCTCCTGTACTTCGTTTTAATCCAGGGACTTCTTTTCACGTCTGTCCTGGGATTTGCTTTTTTTTTTTTTGCTAATCATTTGTGTTGGATTTGCTGTTGGCCAGATTCCCTTTAATTTTTTTCCTTATTTGCTTCCTTGGCTTTTGGAGCACATTCTCCTGAAGTTACTACTATTACTACTACTACTTGCTTTTCTTTTTTTAACAGCTTTATTGAGATATAATTCACATTATCATACAATTCTCCCATTTAAAGTGTTCAATTCAATTTTTAGTGTTTTCACATAGTTATGCAACCATCACCAAAATCAATTTTAGAACTTTTTCATCACCCAAAGAGAATGTTCGTACTCAGCTGTTAGTAGTTGCTACTCATTTCTTTTCATTCCTCTCAGCCCTTGGCAACCACGAGTTTACTTTTTGACTCTATAGATGTGCTTGTTCTAGACATTTCATATAAACTGAATCATGCAATGTGTGCTCCTTTGTGATTGGCTTCTTTCACTTAGCATAAAGTTTTCAAGGATCATCCATGTTTTAGCATGTAATAGTACCACATTTTTTTTTATGGATGAATAATATCGTTCGGGTAGACGACATTCTGTTTATCAATCCAGGAGTTGGTGGACATTTGGGCTTTCGCTTTTTGACTATTAAAAATAATGAACATTTCATGTACAAGTTTTTGTAGAGACATTTTCAGTTCTCTTGGATATACTAGGAGTGGAATTGCTGGATCAAATGGTAACCGTCTTTTTGAGGAACTGCCAGACTTATTCAAAATGGCTGCACCATTTTACATTACCACCGGCATCATATGAGGGTTTCAGTTTCTCTGTAGTCTCACCAACCTGTCTTTCTGATTATAGCCATCCTAATGGTGGTTTGGTTTGCATTTCCCTCATGGCTAATGATGTTGAGCATCTTGTGATGTCCTCTATGGAGAAATGTCTGTTAACATCCTTTGTCCATTTTTAGATTGGTTATTTGTCTTTTTATTATTGAGTTGTAGGAATTTTTATTTTTTATTTTTATTTATTATTTTTATTATTTTTTAATGTCTACAGCATCTGTGTGTAGACATTATTTCTAGGTGGTCTCCCATCCAAGTACTAACCAGGCCCGACCTTGCTTAGCTTCCGAGATCAGACGAGATTGGGCACCTTCAGGGTGGCATGGCCGTAGACTAGGAATTTTTAAAATATAATCTAGATATAAGGCCCTTAGCAGATTTGCGAATATTTTCTCCCATTCCTTGATAGAATCTTTGAGTCACAAGTGTTTTTAATTTTGACAGTATCCAATTTTTGCTGTAACTTCTTAAGTAAGGGCTGTTTTATGCTTTTTATTCTTGCTTGTTGGAAAAAGTGTTTTATCTACCCTGATATTTGGCCTTAGTGCAGGACCTCTTATCTGAGGATTTGCATTCTTTAGTTTTGAGAAATTTTCTTTCTTTCTTTTTTTTTTTGATAATTTCTTCCTCTTTCATATCTCTTTTTCTGGAATTCCTCCTAGTTGTATATCTGATCCAGGGCCTCTGATTTTCTAACCTTTTCTTTAATTTTATTTCCTTCTGTCATTCCTTCCCCTCCCCACTTCCTATTTCTGGGACATTTCTTCAACTTTATCAGCAGCATTCAACTATTTTGGATTTCCTGTTTCTTGTTATTCTTTAACCTAATGTTCTTATTTTATTCTTTGGGTATATAATATGTTCTTTTATCTCTTTGAGGATATTAGTTATAGGGTTTTCTTTTTTTCCTGTTCCCCACATTGTCTTTGTTTCTTCCAGAATTATTTCCTCCAACATTAAGGAAAATTACAAACATATAATATGTACCCAACACCCAGTTTTAAAAACTATCAGTTCATGGACTATCTTGTTTCATCTGTACCTCTCTGTCCCCACTGGATTATTTTTGTTTTTTATTTCGAAATAATTTCTTTTAAAAAAATAATCTCAAATTTACAGAAAAGTTGCAAGAATGAAACAGAATCCTCATACCTTAATCCACATTTACTACTTTTTAATTTTTTGCTCCCCCTTAAAAATTATTTGTTCCATGATGGTTCCAAAGTGGGGTTTTTCCAGCTCTACAACTTCCTCCACATTCTTAAGTGGGTCTTCTGCGTAAGGATAAGTGCTCCCTCCTCTCCCCTTTATGTCTCTCTGTTCTTTTCTTTATTATCAGCCTGGAATCGCGAATTCCCATTTCATTTAATGTGTTATAATTTATTACTGTCCTTAATTATTTTGGTGCTCAAATTTGTCATTTTACCTGTAAAATTTTCTGTGTATTCTGTGAAAGATAAGGTGTCCTTTAAAAGAACACTAATACCACTATAACAAAGAATGGTAATTTTTTTAGATTTTAAAGTTTATTTTCATATTAAAAAAATTGTGCATCCAATAATTAAAACCATTTTGATAACAACAAAATATATGTGTATATATGTATATATCCATGTATGTATATATATGCATTTAACAGCCTGCAGGATACTTTAGATGTCCCTGTTGTCCCACCCAGCTTCTGCCTTCACTAACATGCAAGTTATTTTCTTTCTCTGCCAGCCAGACAGGCAGATGGGAGAGGCAGATGTGGCCTTTGTTGTCAGTAGTTCTTTGATGTGAAAGGGGGCAGCACAGTCATTTAAGCTTGATCCAACTTCTATGCATCTCACAAAGGTTAAACAGAAGAAAATAAGTCAATGCTTGTGGAATGTACAGTGCATATTCGCAATGCGTGCCTCATTGCGATTCACCTGCTTCCTTCTCCTGTTCAATTGTTTCTTTTGAAGGCAGTGGATTTTTCTCTTGCGTTTCTGTTTTCTTCGACTTATCAAATTTCTTAATCTCAGCCATATTGGGTTTGTCAGACATGGTTGTAGAGGAAGTAGAGCAAGGCACGTGAACTAGTGAGTCCAATCTGCCTCAGTGGTGGTTGTGAAGTTAATAATTTTTTAATAACATTAAACCATTTTTAAGTTAAAATTTTCCTGTTCATTTCATGGTTTTTGTTTGACAGTTCATTTGTAGTTTGTGAAAATCAAGATCCAAAGTCAAAGTTTATATATTATATTTGGTTAATATGCATCTTAAGTCTCTTAATGTTTAAGTTTTCCCCTCTTTCATGTTGTAGTTTATTTATTGAAGGAATTGGGTCATTTGTTCTATAACATTCCCACATCATCGATTTTGCTGATTGCAAAGTCATTTTATTTGTCTCCTGTGTTTTTTTGTAAGTTGATACTTAGTTCTAGATGAGGCTTGTTAATATTTAGATTCAAGTTTTTGGCAGGAATCACAGGTGATGGTACTTCCTTTGATTCCTTTGTTTCGGTCTCTTTCTTGTTAGAGGTCATTTCCAAATGTCTTATGATTCTAGACTGTCCATTCATACTTACGTATCAGCACCTGAGAAATTTGTTAGAACCTCCATGTCTGAGCAGGTGTAGGTTTGTGAGCTTCTCTGTAGGGGCAAGCTTGCCTCTTCATTGGAGAAGGTAGGGCACAGATGTCAGAATCTGAAGGTCTGTTAATTCTTAGCTTCTACTGAGAAGACTTCCATTCCCCTGACTGGGACCTCCCAGTTTAGCTGCCAGAATTTTGGAAGCAGGATGTAGGGTGGAAGCTGTAAACCTGCCTGGCCATGTTGGGGAGGAGACCAGGGGCTCCAAATGCTTACCATACAGGCTTTCATTCAGTCCTCACATTTGGGCCTATGGCTTCAATTCTTGGAGCCTTTTCTTGTTCTTTCTAATTCTGAGCTCTTCTGGAATTCTGTTGGCCTGCTTCTCTTTGGTATCTCTGTTGGTTTTTACTTCCTCAAATCTGTTAGGTCAGTTAATTTTCTTCTTTCCACTTGTTGCAAAATTTGTAGAAATCTTTCACTTTCTATGATCGCTTCTCCCATCTCTTGTATACCCTTTATTGTTTACTGTCATCTTAGGAGGGAAATCTGTATGTTTGTTTAACTGGGAGTCAACACCTAATATTCTTTCTTTTTGGAGGGCTATCTTTTATATTTGGTTATCATTATGTGTACTCCAACTCAGAAGCAAGTTCATATTCATATCCTTACTGAGATCAAACCTATGTCCCAGTCTTTCCAGTATTTATATATCACTTGTCAGATTCCAGACATTGTTTTAGATGCTGAAGATATAATGATGAGAAAGTCAGATGCGGCTTCTGTTTTCATGGGACTTATACACAAGTGGAAAAAGCAGATATGTACAAGTAATTAGAATGTTGGCATAGAGTATATAACAAAAAGGAGTCTTTCACTAAAGATAATATCCTATAGAATCATTATAACAAGACATAAACTCATGTCTTGTTATAATGACCCATTTATTAAGGCAGTATTTATCCAAAAATCCCTATTTGAATCATCCTTCAATTAAATTTATTTACGGAAATAGTCACTAATGGTGACCTTTGTCCCTTGGAGTGTAATGCCAGAAAGACTAGTATGTAGGTTTGATCTCAGAACTATTTGTTTTGCATGGATAAACTCTTTTGTAGCTAATTCCTTGTCTGATTGTCAGTGAAATGTGTGACTTTGATTATAAGAGTGAACTTGATTATAAAGAGTGATTTCATTTTTTTAGAATGAATGTCTCATTAAGAATACATCACAGTTACCCAACACAGGACATGTTCACCCAGTTAGCTTTGCTCCACCATGAACTTACTCCTTTGTTTTATTGCTCATATTAATTTCCAAAGGCTACTGTAACAAAATACCACAAAACTGGGTGGCTTAAAACAACAGAAATTTATTGTCTCACATTTCTGGAGGCTAGAAGTCTGAAATCAATATGTCGACAGGGCCATCCTCTTTCTGAAAGCTCTGGAGGAGGATCTGGTCCATGCCTTTCACTTAGCTTCTGGTGTTGCCCACAGTCCTTGGTGTTCCTTGGCTTGTGGACACATCACTCCAATCTTTGCTTTCATTATTACATACTGTTCTTATGTCTCTACATGGCATTCTCCTCTCTGTGTATATCTGTCCCTGTGTCTCTTCTCTTTTTATAAAGATGCCAGTCATATTGGATTAAGTGCTCACCCTATTCCAGTATGACCTCATTGTAACTTACATCTTAATTACATGTGCAAAGACTGTTTCCAAATAAGGTCATATTCACAGCGTATCTTTTTGGGGAATACAATTTAACTCATAGCATTGCTATTCTTTGCAATAATGAACATTATTGGTAGGAATTATCACCAAATGAAAATGAAAATTGTACACAGTACTGTACTGCTGATCAAAAACTGCCCAAAGAATCTTATAGGTAACATTGACAACCATAAAAATTAATCTGGGAAATTTTTGGCATCTATTGATGTTCTTATGAAGGGAAGTTGAAGGTCTTAGAACATCACCTGGACAGGAAGAATGAGCCAGTCATAACTTTTTGAGTGTAGTTCACTCTCCTCTCAATTTCCTTTCTTAGAAAATAACTTCTTAAAAATGCAATTAATTTTAGATCAAAGACTTCCTATGTTCATCTAGTGTTGAATTAAGAAGGAGAGGCAGGAGACCAGGAGCTGGCATGCAGCTTTTCCAAAATGTGGCTTCTAATTTACTCTTTCTTTTATTCCCTTTTTCTTATAGTTAGAAGGGGGAAGATAAAAGACTTTGATTCTTCATGAAGAATCTGCTCACTAAGAAGTGTATATCAAGCCACTGGTTGAATGTCCATCAAAAGATTAAGCAGAGATTAAGTGGAGAATGGAGAGGAAAGTCGACTCCAGGTGAGTGATGTGGCTTGACAAAAAAGATAACTGTAATTATGGCCCATATAAAAATCTGTAAACATTTTGAGTGTGAAAATAATAAAAAATGCAATTTTTCCTAAATCATGAGTGGTGAGATAGGAAGTTTGGATAAGGATTTTCTGTTGTTGATATTTAGATTTCTCATCTAGAGTATAATACATATTTCATACCTAATGTTACAGTCAAAGACCATTTTGCATGTGTGGAAATATCATTAAAATTTTGATTTTGAGCAGTAATGAGGATGATTTTTCTGAGGTTAGAAGTTACAACATTAAGGCTGGCTGGCTACTGTATCTTTCTTCTACTTTTAATCATGGTTGCTTTCAACTTGCATTAGGGTTCTTTTGATTCCAGATAACAGAATCTAATTCTGGCTAGCCTAGGCAAAGGGAAGGAATTTACAAGACAGACCGCAGTTTACTAATAAACCTCAGACTCAGGCGTGGGTATGTGACTCTCAGCTGGCCAGTCAAGTGTATCTCACTGCCCTAGACACAGTGATTGGTTCAGGGATGGGCATTTGACCACATAGGGCTAATCAGAGGCTTTTCTCTAAAGCTGAGACAGCCATTTAAAGAGAGAGGCCTATCTAATGCAAAGGTTGCTATGACAGCAGTTGCAGTCTCCACTATGCAGAGGCAACAGGAAGCCTGTGTTGTAGGAGGTAAGCAGGTCAGCACACTCAAGAGAAGCAGCAGGACCTAATAATATTGAGACACATGTTCTAGTCCTTGAGGCTGTAGTTCAGAATTATTTCAAAGTACATAAGCTAGGGAATTATCTTTGTGTTGGATATCTTCAGTTTTATCTCTCCAGATCTAACCTCCACTTGTTGGCATCCAGGCTTCCTGTTGGTTTTGGCTAAAGAGGAGCCCTGGCAGGAGGTATGGAGAGAAGAGTGAGAGGCCAGACTATTAATTCTCTTGGCTCCTTCCTTGAAAGATACTTGGTTGGCCATGTCCCTCCACTGAAGTTCACAGTACTTTATAAGGCAGCACATTCTGTATGACTTTCCTTCTGGATTCTGGTAATTATTCCTTCCTCTTATCCCTTTGGGCCTAGAAGTTAGACTAGTTTAGCTTCTACTAGCTTCAGGTTCCTGCACTGGCCCTTGTGGTTCATTTACACCCACAGCTTCGTAAATACGCTGTCTTCAAATTATGCTGTTTTAGTATGCCAGCTGTTTTCTTTGGGACTCTTGGGGGTTTTATCATGACTGGATTTTGTCAAATGGTTTTTCTGTATCTATTGAAATCATATAGTTTTTGTCCTTTCTTCCATTAATAGGGTGTATTGCATTAATTGATTTTCAGATGTTAAACTAGCCTTGCATTCCAGTATAAAATCCCACTTGGTCATGGTGTTTGTTATATGGTTTTTATATATTAGATTTGGTTTGCTAATATTTTTTGAGGATTTTTGTGTTTATAGTCATAAGGGATATTAGTCTGTATTTTGTGTGTGTGTGCGAGAGAGAGACAGACAGACACAGACCTTTGCCTTTGATATATGAGCGTGATACTGGCCTCAAATAATGAATTTTGAAGTGTTCTTCTATTTTCTGGAAGAGTTTATAGAGTATTGATATCATTTATTTTTGAAATGTTTGATAGAATTCATCAGTAAAGCCATCTTGACCTGTGCTTTTCTTTGTAGGAAAAATTTTAAATTACTAATTCATTTTCTTTACTTGTTACAGCTCTATTCAGAATTTCTGTTCTCAAGTCAATTTTAATAATTTGTTTTTCTGGACATTGTTCATTTCATCTAAGTCATCTAATTTGTTGGATGCTTAGCTCATTGACTTTCAATCTTATTTCCTTTGAAACCCATGCATCTAATGCATTTTTCTTTAACCACAGCTATCGTTGCATTCCGTATATTGATATGTAGTGTATTTGTTGTCATTTGAACATATTCGCTAATTTTTATTATGATTTTTTTGACTTGTTTTTAGAAATGTTTCTTGATTTCCAAATATATGAAGATTTTCTAATTACCTTTAGATTTTTGATTTCTGTTTAATTACAGTGTGATCAAAGAACTTACTGTGTATGATTTCAGGCATTTGAAAAATTTTGAAACTTGCTTATGGCCCAGTGCATGATCATGTTAGTTTTTTAATTGGACAGTTTATTTCTACATATCCTTTCTTTTTTTTATAATATTTTTTCATTGATAAATACAACACAAGTATAGAAAACAGCATAAAAATGTACATCTTGGTGAATTATTATAAGGCAAACACCTCTGTAACCACCACTCATAACAAAAGATAGAACTTTGTCAGCCATTCCAGAGCCTCCTTCCAAATGTACCTGTCCGTACTCCAGAGAGTAACTGTTATCTTGATTTGAATGGTAGTTACTTTCTTACTTTTCTTTGTAGTTTTATCATCCAGCTGTGCATTCCTAAACACTTTAGTTTTGCTTGTGCAGTTTTAAACTTTTTCAAATTATAGGCTGTTTTTATTTATAATTTTCCATATTTTTCAAATTTTCTAAAATGGTCCTATGTTGCCTTTTAAAAGATAGCTTTTTTTGAGATACAGTTCACATGCTATACATTTCACTTATTTAAAGTGTACAATTCTGTGGGTTTTATAATATTCACTGAAGTTTTTTTTGTGGCAAAATATACATAACAAATTTATCATTTGAACCATTTTTAAGTGTACGATTCAGTAGCATTAATATATTCACAATGTTGTGCTACTTACCATCTGTACCTAAAACTTTTTCAGCATCCCAAACATAAACTCTATATCCATTAAACAATAACTCCTCATCTTCCCCTGGAAACCACCATTCTACTTTCTGTTCTTATGAATATGACTATTCTAGGCATCGTATGTAAGTAGAATCATAGAATATTTGGCCTTTTATGTCTGGCTTATTTCACTTAGCATAATGTCTTAAAGGTTGATCCATGTTGTAGCATGTATCAGAATTCCTTCATTTTTATAGCTATATAATATTCCATTGTATGGCTATACCACATTTTGTTTATCCATTATCAGTTAATGGATACCTGGGTCATTTCCACCTGTTGACTATTGTGAATAATGCTCTTACCTCACTTTCTATAGTTATATACTTCTGCCCTACAAATGTGTTCAAGCTTGACTTTTATTTCTTTAAACATAGTTAACTTAGTTGTTTTAAGATATACATCCCTGTGGGAGTAAGAGTATTTGGGAACTCTATTCTGCTCAATTTTGCTGTGAACCTAAAACTGCTTTAAAAATAAAATCTATTAATTAAAAATATGTATATACATATGCATACACGTACACATATATGCTTGTTTCAGTACAGATATTCTGAAGCAAAAGATCTAGAATGCGATCAGAGCATCTAGGTTTTTAACAAATTCCCTAGGTAATTCTAATATAAATCAGTCTGAGATCTTACTAGACTACTTGGAGTTCCTTCACTTCTCCGTGAACTTTTCTTCTACACTGAGTATTTCTACCCAACTCCTTCCAATTCTCTTTTTGCACCCTAATTCCTGGCTGATTTCTACTCATATTTCCAAACTCAACTGTAATATCATCTCTGGGAAGCCTCTTCTGACCACTATTCAACCCAGTATAGATTAAGTACCTATTGTGTACATTCCCACAACACCCTTTCATTGCATTTAACAGTTGGTATTCTCATTGTTTGTCATCTCCACAGACTGTAGGCACTTTTGGATGAACATTTTCAAATTCTGTCTTTCTCCTCACTTTCATTTTTCTGTGTATCTTGGTTAATCATACTCTTCTTTTGACATTAAAAAACTAATGTGTTCTGATGTTCTTAATTAAGCCAGGATCCTCCCCTGTTCTTCATGATATTTTGGCTTACTGATACTATGTTTTAAAAGTGCCTTCTGTTTTATCCATTTTATATTTCTTTAGTCCTGTCCTTTGCATCCTTCTGCCCTAATTCAGCAGATGTTTTATGAGTACCTACTATGTGCCTGGCAGTGTATTAGAGGCTGAGTATATATTAGCAAATATAAATGGTCTCTGTTGTCATGAAGCTTACAGATAGGTTAAGGGAAACAAGACGCGTAGGTAAACAAACATAGTTTCAGTCTGATCTCTTCCTTCAGGTGTTGATTTTGTTAGAATAACTTAGATTTCTGGGGCTACCTGATTTAACACCAGTGTTGATATCTTTATGGTGTTTAAACATCCAGAGCTATAAAAATAGTTCCTTTGTTGCTTATGAGGAGGAGCCCAGAGAGACTGGTGAATGGAGAGGGCAGTGGTGACAAGGATGACTTTAGGCTTGGGCTTCCAGGTCTGTTGAGTGCAGACTACGTGTCTGGTTATATAGCAGGGCTTCAAATGGGTACTGTCCCAGCATACCTTCTGTCAATGTGCTGTTTCATGGGCTTTTTAACCTTTTTATTTTAAAGGGCCTCTTTTTATTTTAAAGTGGCAAAATATCGTTATGGATTTATGGATTCCTATTTTATTCAGTGGATTTTCATCTATTGTCCCAGTGGGATGAAAGCCTTATTTATTTTCAAAAAATTTTGTTAACCTTTTATTTTGAAATAATTTCAAAGTTGCAAGAATATGACAAAGAACTATATACCTCGCTTCTCCTAGATTCTACTGTTAACATTTTACCTCATTTGTCTATCTTTCTCTCTCTCAGCATTTTCATGTCATTTGCAGGCATGTGCAGAGGGGTAAAAAATTTTTGTCACCTAGTGCACGTGTTCCCAGCTGAGATGAAACAAGGCAGTGAGTGCTCTGTCTTCCTGTTTCAGCTCTCATACTGCAAACAAGTGTCATTTTTGCAGTTTATGTAGTGCCATATTTTCACAGTTTTGTGCATTTTGTTGACGATTTTGCTGTTTAAAATGGCCCTCATGCACAGTGCTGAACTGCTGTCTAGTGCTCCTAAACTCAAGAAGGCTGTGATGTATCTTATGGAGAAAGTATGTTAGGTAAACTTTGTTCAGGCATGAGTTATAATGCTGTTGGCTGTGAGTTCAGTGTTAATGAATTATATATATTAACATGTATTGTGTATTATGTAATGAACTAATATGTATTAAATAAGATGTCTATTTTTTTTTAAGATGTCTTTAAACAGAAGTACACATGAAACAAGGTTATGTATTGATTGGTTGATGGAAATATTTTTGAAAGTTCATGGGAACCTAACCTCTATAGAGACATAATAGATATATTCACTAATTCAGTGTTTGACTTTATAGAACATAATTACTGCAAATAATGAGAATCAGTTATATCTATATCTCTATAGATATAGGTATATATGCCTGTATATCTATATCTATATTTTTGCCCTGAACCTTTTGAGAGTAAGTTGAGGCCAATTGTCCCCAAAATGTTATTTACAGCAAAAAGAAAACAATAAAATATAAGAAAAACTTCCCTTTTTATTCCTATCCTTTCTGGTCCAGGATCACATATTGCATTTTGTCATTTTTCTCTCCTTTAATTTGGAACTCTTTCTCAGTCCTTCCTTATCTCTCATGACCCAAACAGTTTTGAGGAGTTCAGACCACTTAACCTTATACAAATATTTCTCAGTTTGGGTTTGTTCAATGTTTCTTCACAGTTAAATTCAGGTTATGCATTTTTGGCAGGAATATCATAGAAGTGTTGCTATGTTCTTCTCATTGCATCAATATCAGGAGACACATTATGTTGATTTGGTCCCATTATCATTGATGTTAACTTTTATCACTTGGTTAAGATGTTGTCTGCCAGACTTCTCCACTATAAAGTAATGAATAAGTATTTTGTGGTGAGATACTTTTTGAAACCACATTAATATTGTGTTCCTTATCAAAGTAGCACCCACTTGTTTTTGCATCATTAATGACTCTTGTCTGAATCAGTTAATACTATGATGGTTCCTAAATGATACTTTTCTAATTCTCTCATTCCTTCTGAATTTGTTAGTTGGCATTCTACTGTAAAGTAGAGCTTTCCATTCTCCTGTGTGTATTTATTCATTTATTTATATCAGTATGGATTTATGGGTTCCTATTTTATTCAGTGGATTTTCATCTATTGTCCCAGATTTGACCAGTGGGAGCCCTTCCAGGCTGGCTCCTGTGTCTCCCCCCCCACCCTTGGTATCTATTTTTTATTTATTTTTATTTTCTATTATTTTTTATTGAGATATAATAGACATATAACATTAGCTTCAAGTGTACAACATGATGATTCAATGTTTGTTTATAGTGAAATGATTACCAAATAAGTCTAGTTAACATAGTCTATTACATTAGTCTACTTAACATAGTCACACAATAAGTCGTTTTATATATATATATATATATAAACATATGTGTGTGTGTGTGTGTATATATGTATTTTTTTTGCTGATTCATTGATTTTATGTTTTTAAATATTTTTAT
>NW_006430462.1:5114290-5115176 GCF_000325575.1 Pteropus alecto
GCTCCTAAGTCTCCCGGTCTTATTAGTGTGGATTTGTGAAGTAGGTGTCCAGTGGCACAGTCCAGAGAGGGGTTCAACTGCAGGCCAAATTTAGCCCAAGCCTCTACCCCTCTGGGGCCACCTATCAAGATTCAACAAGCAATCCACAGATGCTGTGTTTATAGTTGCCTCAAAAGGCCTAGCCAGAAACTGAGGCTGCTTCCAGTGTGAGTCTAAGTGCTGCTCAGCATGAAACACTTGACTTACTGAGGATATACCTGGATGTGGCTTGGGTGGGACCGGAGTTGGGGGAGGCGGGGTTTCAGGAAATCCTCTAGGCTGAGCTACCTCTATTATCCAGTTTGATGATGTCACAGCTATGGCGGCGCTGTGTTGGCACACTGGTAGGGGGAAGGACTCAACAGGGAACAATGGATGCCACTGGCATTTCTGTACAGAGCAAGGCTCGCCTCGGCCCTCACTCTGATAATATCTCCCTGTAAGTCCCTCGTGCCCCCTGTGCGCAGCTGAACGAGCACTGGCACTCAGAGCGAGCAGGTCCGTCACTGCAAAAATCTGCTTGCGGACCCGGCCCTTTTAAGAGGCATCTGCCAGTGCCACAGCCTCCATCTCATTTAGCCGCTTGGGACCGGCAGCCCCGCATCCTCGTCCCATCCTATCTTCTGCCATTGCAGGGTGATTTCTTGGATTTCTCTGTAGTTGTATGGCTTATTCATCTAGATCCCAGGTGATTTTTCCTTGCTGCTGCTCCCTGTGTTGTGGCCTGTATAGAATAGACCAAACCAAGTATGCTCTCTAAGGCTGTTTATTAGCCGGCGGCTGTCCTATACAAAGGAGCAGCCCCGAAATGCCAAGATACAAGGTTTTTAAGCCCTAAATCCCATTC
>NW_006430462.1:5115287-5141540 GCF_000325575.1 Pteropus alecto
ATTCTTACGGGCGATGGCCAAACAGTAATTTTCAGCTTATATACAATTGATTATTTTTCATGCCATGCAAGCAAGCGGGGTTACACAGGCTAAAATTGGCAGTTAGCGTATGAGCTCATTGTTACAAGTTTCATGATTAACAGAATGCGGTTAGGGGTTCCAGAAACTAGGCCTAAGGTATAGACTTCCTTTGTCCAGTTTCAGGTTTTAATTATCCTTTAACCTTTTCACATTTCAGCAGGCTGTCACACTTGTTTCCATCAGAACTTTGATTTGGTCACTAGAGGGATGAACAGAGGCTCTATCATCTACACCATATATTTCTCCTCCTCGCTCCTGTGTCCTTTTGACATACTCTCATCATTCTTTGAATGCTTCTTTATTTTCTGACCCAAAAAGATATTCCAGGCTTCTCTTGTATTTTTCTTGTTCCGGACCTGAAATTTAGCCATATCTCCAAGGAGCTCTGGTTTCGTTTAGTAGGGAAGGGTACTTTATAATAAACAAGATTTAAGTCCTAGGTATGGTCATTGCTAATGGGATGTCATTGTTTCTAGGTATTTCCTGCAGGCAGAGCTCTGCTATACATATTTTTAAATCATGATTCATCCTAATAATGCTTCTAAAATGGAATTAAAAGGAAAAAATTTACTGTTTAGTAAAAGTATGTGGATTCATATTGATATAAAAGTCTCATTACCTAAAAATCATTCCTAACTGTTTTTATATAAAGGAATCTTTCTAATTTATTGATTACCCTTAAAATGACACATTAAAATGTTAGGACTAATGAATCCAGGTACCCTCTTGCTCTATAATTTCTGCCTAGAGCCATTTCAGCAGTACCTACCTCCCGAAGCTGGCAGGTATTTCTATCAGAGATTGGGCTGCTTATTGTCCTTGAAGCATAGTTATTATCAGTCTGTCTTAATGAGCTTATCTAATTCAGCTTGTATGTTAAAAGGTATTTGCATCACATGCAGGGATAATTTGATTCTGTCCTTTTCCCCTTACTCCTCAAATTTAAGATCTTTTAGAGATGGTGCCGTTAAGAAACTTTATTCTCCAAAGATGCTGTCCAACAAGAAGTCTTCTGCCGTCTCTGGGATCCGGAGTGAGGTACCTCGTGCCCGTCATCCAGTGCAGTACCATGCCTCACATGCTTGGACTCAAAGGGGTCGGTTAAGAGAACTGCGCATCAGGTGAGCTTACAAGTGGTCACCTACCTGCAGTGACTTTTCCATTCTCCCTTTTTGGTTAAAAGGAGGGGATGATTCTTATTCTCCTTTCTCAATTAGTTGGATACCTTGATGCCTGCTCCTCATGGTGGAATGTTCAGAAGAAAAGAATGGTTAGGACCCTGCAAACATAAAATCTGTCACTGAGTGTTCTTTTCATTTGCATTCTCTAGTTGTACCCCACAATTATAAGCTATAAAGAGTCTTCCAGAAAAAGTCTAAACATAGTTCAAGAAAAATGATTATTTTCTTTTAATTAGGTCTGAAGGCATCCATTTATGCATTCAGTAAAATTTATCATGTGCCTGCTAGGCCAGGCGTTGTGCTAGATGCTGAGCAAAGTGAATAAGATATTCCTGGTCCATGACCTCATGAAAGCTTAAAATCAGGTAGGCTTGACAGACTATTAAACAAGCCACAACAACAAAGTATGGTAAGTACAGTAAAAGGAGAGGATGTGGTACCACAGGCCCATGTGGCAAGGATGGCCACGCCCGAGTAGCCAGCTGTGCCTTGCTGGGGGAAGTGGAGTTTAAGTGGAATCCTGAAGGATAATGTAAAAATTAGAAAGGATGAGAGGAAGAAGAGTGTTCCTAGCCAAACCTAGAGAGTAACTGGCCAAGATAAGCAACTTTTTTTGTGTGTTCCAGGACTATGCTAAGTTCTGGGGATACTGTAAGACACGGTTCCTGCTCTCGGGGGCTCACAGTGCAGAGGGAACAGCAGGCACCCTGCAAGCCAGTGACTGTGATTTGGTGTCATGATGTTACACTAAGGGTTGGAACAGTGTGGTTGAGAGTACAAAGCTACTCTGTTTGGTTTGGGGAACGTCCAGCAGGGCGTCACATAGGAGCAAGTATTAAAGATGATTCTAGATGGGTAAGTGGGCATTTGCCAGGTGTTTTAGGCAGGAAGAATAGTACAAACAAAAGCATTACTATGTACTTTCTTTTCCTCAACTCTGAAGCCTTCCTTGACAAAATACTTGATATTGAAAATATTTTAAATATTTTAATCTGCTTGATTTTAACTTTTTATATCTGTCACATTTTATGCTCTGTGATGCAAAATTAGCTATGATTCACCTTTTGACTTATACTAGCATCTCTCCCCCTGGGACCTTAAAGTTTTCCTCTCCTTTCCAGAAAACTGATGACGTAAGCCAAATGAAGTTTTAAAATGTGTATATCCTTTCTTCTTTCAGATGTGTGGCCAGAAAGTTCTTGTATTTGTGGATTCGAAAGACTTTTGGAAGAGTATTTCCCTCTAAAGCCAGGTAGTGATTAGCTCAGAACACTAAACTTCTGAGTTGGTTCTGGGTTTTTGTTCTTTATTAAGCCTTTATATAACCTTTATTATGACATGTTTAACATTCCTCCCCAACCCCTCTCCCTGCCTCCAGCGTATAATATAATGGTAATTTAACATATATTAGTTTGAATAAGTGCATGAAGGAATCATAAGTAAACCAGGACAATTAAGACCCTCTGGGAAAAAAAGTATTTGCCCAGAAGAAGTAAATGAGCTCTTTCAGGTTAGCGGCAAGATGGTCAGATTGACTTGATCCTAGGGCAGAACTTGGGAGAAAGTTGACATTGGTAAAAGAAATGAAATTTTAGTCAAGATAAAGTCCCTCTGCCATAGCTTCACCTGGTATAAGCCGCCACTGTTGCCTCCAGTTTTGGTTAAGTTTTAGTTGCAGTGCCCAGAGTAGACTGCAAGGGGGAGCCATGGGGCTTAGGGACACTGGGCAGGAGGTAGTGGGGATGGAGAGAAGGGGCCCAGTGTAGGGTATGTTTCAGAGGGAGAACTGGCAACCACTGAGAATGTAAGCATATTTAAAAAACTGAAATGTCATTTGTTCTTACTACCTTCCCTCTCCCCTTACTACAACCTTTCCTGTTTCATTTTTCTGAGTCTGGCCTTCCTAGTCTAGAACATTTCCCAAGGTTTCTTGATTCAAGGTCTTTCAAGCAAATTTGACCTTTGTGTGTTTTCTGAAATCTTTTCCTTATCTACCTTGTAGGGGGCCTTCTTGTTCCCACCTTCTTTGTGTGTCTTCACCATTTAAGCTCCCAATGCGGCAACAGCCCATTCTAGCTGCAGATGTTAGGCATAGTTCACCTCTGCTTTCCCTTCTTCTCCTGTACCTTAGCCCTGTCCTTCGTTACTGCTTTGGTAGCTCTTCAGTGCCTTCAAATAATTTTTTCTTGTCCTGCTTTTCTTGTCCTCAGTGGAAGAATTGATCTGAATTACCTAGTTTGCCATTATTGGAAGTCTCTTGTTTTTGTTTTGTTTTTTATTCTGTTGAGCATTTTATATAATTTTCCCCTTAACTTAGAAGTTATACTTGTATTCTTCTTTTACTGACTGCCCTAAAGAATATATATAGTAGTCCCTTAATCTGCAGTTTAGCTTTTTGCAGTGTCAGTTACCAGTGGTCAATTGCGGTATGAAAATATTAAATGGAAAATTCCAGAAATAAACAATTTATAAGTTTTAAATTGCACTTTCTGAGTAGTGTGATAAAATCTCGCACCATCCCACTCTGTCCTGCCCAGGACATGAATCATCCCTTTGTCTAGAGTATCTATGCTACCTGCCCTGTTAGTCATTTAGTAGCTATATCAGATATCAGATCACTTGGGATATCACGGTGCTTGTGTTCAAGTAACCCTTATTTTACTTAATAATGGCCCCAAAGTGCGAGAGTAGTGATGCTGGCAATTCAGATATGCCAAAGAGAAGCTGTAAAGTGCTTCCTTTAAGTGAAAAGGTAAAAGTCCTTGACTTAATAAGGAGAGAAAAAAATTGTATGCTGAGGTTAAACATTGAGAAAAACATCTTCATGATATCGTGAAGAAGGAAGAAGAGAGACCACATTCAAATAATTTTTATACCAGTATATTGTTATAATTGTTCTATTATTGTTGTTAATATCTTACTCTGCCTAACTTATAAATTAAACTTTATCGTAGGTATGTATGTATAAGAAAAAAACATACATAGGGCTCAGGACTATGTGATTTAGGCATCCACTGGAGGTTTTAAAAAGTATCTCTTGTGGATGAGGGGGTACTGCTGTATATCTTTTTTGGAATCTAATGTTAATTGGTCCTTCTGCCCTCTTCCCAAATGTGGCAGGGTCCTTAGAACACTAACTTTGCCTATCTCCCTCCCTACTTATATGCCCTTATTGTAATGTATTTTAATATTTTAAAATTTATAAAACATTATTTTCATTTTATAAAGCCAGTATTTACTTAAATTATTCATATATTTACCCTTCGTGTTGCTCTTTTTTTCTTTCTGCATTTTCAGATTTCCACCTGTGATTATTTTTCTTCTATTATTAGAACATCCCTGAACATTTCCTTTAGAGTAGATCTGCTTGTGATGAATTTTCTCAGATTCTCTCTAAAATGTTTTTATTTCATTTTCATTTTTGAATGATATTTCACTGCATATAGAAGTGTAGGTTACCATTTTTCCCCCCAGTACTTTGAAGATATTTCATTATAAGCTGTTGGTCTAATTGTCACTTTTAAGGATTCATCATTTGTCATATTTTTTGAAGTTTTAATATGATATGCCTAGGTGTGGATTTATTTTCTTAAGGTCTTTTAGCTTATTTTTAGATAGTAGGTTACAGAGTTTGTTTTGTTTTTCTGTTTTGCAGGCACATCTTTCTGGCATACTTTCTTTGTCCCTAGGCATGTTATTCTCCCTTTTTTTTCCCTCATACAATAACTTTGTATAGGATTGCTCAGTTTTATATAAAATTAATTTTTCTGAACTTTTAGAGCGAGACAAGTTTCATTTAAGCTTTCCTAATTTCACAGAGCTTTGTCATATATATATATATATATCATTTTTGTAGTGTTCACAAATACAATTGCTTGCTCTGTAGAATATGCTGGTTCTGTTCCCCTACCACTCTTGGTCTGATCCTTTTTTTTTTTTTTAATCTCTATTGCCCCTCTCCTGCTCAGTTGTTTTTCATTTTTCATTTTTCAATTAGAGTTGACATACAGGATTCATTTTAGATGTCTTTTCTGCTCAATTTCTGTTTTATTCTCAGAAGTTTCTCCTCGGTATGAAGTCCTGTCCTAGAAGGGAGCTTGCCAGGTCAGTTTTGAGGCTCTGGTGCTGGACTGCTCTGGCTGTTTCAGTTCTTATGTGAGCCCAGTACTGGAGAGGACAAAGCTCTCAGCTTCAGCACGGATCTCCAGTTGGTCCTCTGCACTTTCTAGTGACTATTTATTAGTTGTTTTGGGGTTCTCCAGTTCTCAAATTCCTCAGATGCCACCTCATTGCTCCTTATGTAGAAATGTTAAAATCATGCAGATCTTCTGACTGTGGGTGGTTTGTCCTCACCTGCTTGCATTTTAGATTTATGGGGATATCTTGTCACCTAGTTTCGTAATTGATATATGAGTTTTTAGTTTGGCTGTATGGCTGTTCTTTGTGTTTTATGGGGATTCAGAGATTGAAAAACTATGTTGCTGACTCCACTATCTTCCACAAATTCTTACCCTGTTTAATTTAATTAACTTATATTTGACCCATTCTTAACTGGAAACCTCTTTTCAAATAATATCTATTTATATTCCAAGTAGTTGAGAAATGCTGGTTATGTTAGAAATAACTATGAAAGGAAAGTCTGTCAGTGGCTTAAACAAATTGGGGTTTGCTTTTTCCCAGAAGCAGTCTAGAGATTGGTGCTGGTTCAGTTGTTCAGTGATGCCATCAAAGACTCAATCTTCTAGTACCTTACTAGTTCAGCATCCTTAGCATGTTGGCCCTTTGTCTTCAGAGATGACACTGTGTAGTTGCAAGATGACTGTTCTAGCTTTACATAGGAAGGAGCGGAAGGGTGGTGTCAACTCCATCTGTCTCTTTATCAGGAAAGCAAAACTTTTCTAGAAACCCCCAACTGCATTCTGCTTCTGTCTCATTGGCCAGAACTATTCACTGGCCACCTTTAAATACAGAGGAAGCTGGGAAAGAAACCTTTCTAGCCTATAAATGGATTCCTGTGAGGAAGCAGAGGCTTGGCAGTGGGTGTTGGGTTAGCTAGTGACCGATGTCTGCTATACTGCTTTACTTTCTCTTTTTACTTTCTTTGCTCTTGAGTAGTGGCAAGATATAGGGGAAAGAATATTGGACTGGAGTTTAGGAGACCTGAGTGTTGATTCTAACCCAGACCCTAGCTAATTGTGTGATCTGGATATAAGTTATGGCTTTGGGACTCCATTTCTCAAATTGCAAAATATAAGAGGGAGAATATTTGTTTTATTAGCATCCTCCAGAATTCTGATACTGTGTTTTCATTGACTTAGAAATTTGCAGTGGTGTGGTTGTTTTCAACTTGCAATCTTTTCTTAAATCAGGTGGGTTGTTTGTTACTTTGGGGAGGGTTGACATACTGATCTTTGCTTTTTTTTTTTTTTAAGTCTTTTTCCATATCGAATTATTTCTCATTTTTAGGAATTTTAGAGGGGAATGGTATCATACCAGAAACTGTAGAATATTACCTTATGTTTTTGGAGAATGTTATAACTTTTATACACTGGAGTTGCTTTGTCATTAACAAACTAAACCAGCCCAATCCCGTCTGATCTCAGAAGCTAGGAAGGGTCGGGCCTGGTTAGTACTTGGATGGGAGACCACCTAGAAAGACCAGGTGCTATAGGCGTAAAAAGTAAAATAAAAAAATAAGAGATTGTAAATTGACAAGGTTGTTGCAATATGTGAGGTCAACCAAGGGTTGCCCCGCCAAATAAACAAACAAACAAACCAAAATGACCACTGAATTAATTAATAGGGCAAAAATAATACAGTATGTGTCCGTCTCTGTATATAAGGCAGTCTTAAATATGAGGTAGTCACCTATTTTTCTGAAGAGAAGAACTGAACAAAAGCTTTTGGCTAATTTGAGAAGTAGATAAAACAGTCATGTTCATTTATGGCATTAATTCATATTTCTTCCTCATACTTAGCTAATGGCCTTGCTTTCTGTTTTCTTGAGAAAATAGAAGCAGCAGAAGAGACCTCTACAAGCTCCCTCCACTATATCTTCCCAGAGCCAGCATCTATTAACCATAAAGCCTAAAAAAACTGTTAGGCAGATGAACTGTCCATGCTCTCATTTGTGGCAAAACCGTTGACTTTTGTATTATATTCCCCTCTTGCCTACTCAAGGCCATCACCCTAGCAGTTTTTTTCTCTTTTTGCATCATCAGTTTTTCTCTCTTTACTGGATCATCCGTACTAGCGTATAATGCAGTTATTTTTCCCATCATGAAAAAAAAATTCTCTTTGACCCTACTTGGTCCTGCAGCTAGCACTCTATCTCTTTGCTCCCCTTTACATCACATCTCCTGGCCATACTCAGTGTCTTCAAAACCTCTTCTTGGAGTCTTTATAAATCCATCCCAAAAGGCTTTAGATTCTACCACTCCACCAAAACTATTTTTGTTAAGGTCACTAAATTTGCTAAAATTGATGGTTAATTCCTAAACTTCCTCTTATTTGACCTACCAAGAAGCATTGGACAGTCCATTCTTCTTCAAGAAGCCCTTTCTTGCCACTTCCAGGTTACCATTCTCTCATGGTTTTCCTTCCACTTCTCTGACTGCTTCTTCTGACTCTTTTGTTGGTTCTACCTCATCTAAATACCCTACACCAAGTCTTTGTACTGCTTCTGTGTCTCACAGCGGTGGCAATCTCATTAAATCTGATGATGATGCTCAAATATATATACCCAGCTCAGACCTCTCCCTTGAACTCTGGACTACTACATACATGACAGTTCCACTGTGTGCCTAATAGATGTTATAGCTTAGTATGTTCAAAACTGAAATCTAGATCTTCCCTACAAACCTCCCTGCTGAGTCTTCCCCTCAGTTAACGGAAACTCCCAGCCTTCCCGGGACTCAGATCAGAAACCTGGGAGTCATCCTTGACTTCTTTTAAAATACTAAATGCCAAAATTATGTTGATTCAATCTTCAAAATATATTCAGACTCCAACCTTTTTAGCACCTCCAGGTGCTACCTTCCTGGTCCCAGCCATCGTTATCTCTCCCCTGAATGACTCCATGAACCTCCTCACTGGTCTCCTGCTTCTGGCCTTGCCCCTAGTCTCTTCTCAGCAGGTAATCTGAGTTAAGTCATATCACTCTTCTGCTCAGATCTCAGGTGGCTTCCCATCCTGCTAAGGGTAAAAGCCACAGTCCTTACTGTGGCCTGCAGGGCCAATCAGCTTTTGTTTTGCCCGTCTATGGACCTTTTTTCATTTATGCTGTCATTTTTAATATTCAAGAGCTTTTTTTCGTTCTCTGCATTTTCTTTTTTTAATAGCATCCTGGAGGCTCATAATTGTTTAAGAATAATGTAGTAATTTGTTTTCAAGATTTTCTGCTCATTTTATCTGTTTCTTTTAAGCTGCCTTTTTGTGTGTGCTTTTGGTCACTGTCTCATGTCGAAACCTTTTCTCAAATGTCAAGAGATCCTTTTATTGTCCGTTCATATTTGAGTTAGGCATTAAAACACTAATTTTAGAAGCTTTTATATGTATGCATAGAGACTTGTATATCCAGGGCTTAACTTTAGGCTTTTGAAGCACAGAGCAGATGCTTTCACTGGAGGACTTCCTTCTGTCAGTATCTGAAAGCCTTTTCCCTTTGGTTAATCAGTTTTCCCCAGAGGAGAGGAACTTCCGAACTTTATCTGGGGTAGGGTGGAGGTGGGTGTCAGTGGTTTAAGCTTGACTGCAAGCAGAGGAGAGAGAATGTGGGTCTCACTGTTCTGTAATAGACTCTTGTTTTAAATTCCTCTCCAGAGCTTTGCCTGGGATTCTAGAGTCCATTGCTCCTCTGGTTCATCCTGTCTGGAGATAAACCTGAATTTCTGTTTGGGTGAATAATGGGATCCAGGGGTAAACTGCTTCTTACACACAGGCTTGCAAATAATCCTGTGTTTCATCTCCACCCAGGACTTCCTCCTTCCCAATGTCTCTGGTTCCCCCACCTTTCTGGAATTTGTGCCACCAGCTGGTTACTTCTTGATTTCTCTACCACAAGGCACTTATTTCTCTGCTTTCTCTGAGCTGTTGATTCAGTTGCTACTTGTCTGCGCACTTTCCATCCTCTAAATCTGTTGACATCTCTTATCATTTTTGCTCTTATTCTTTGTCTTTGTGGGTTTACACTTTTGGAAATGTATTTGCTGTGACTTTAGTGGGATTTTGGGAAAGGAAGGAGGTAGATGGATAAATAGTAGATGGCAGAAGGAAGTACATGTGCAAATGGAAGTAGTTCTTTCCCATTAAAATTTTTAAAAATTATGAAAAAAGTTGTTGTTAAAAAATTTTTCAAACAACAGAAATGTGTAATATAGGAAACACTAGTTTCTTATAATCCCAAACTGAGAGAGAAGTAGTGGTAATAGTTTGGTAGTCCGGAGATCTTTCCAGGCTTTTCACACATAATATAATCATTTAGATATGTACACACGTGTGTTTATATGTAAAAATATGTATGTGTGGACATGAATTTTTGTAAATAACATGTATAAAGTATGTATTAAAAATTCCAACATAGAGATACTAGAAATACAACAAAATATTTTTTAGAAATGATATCATATACTGTGAGATAACTTAATTTTTTTACCTAATAACTTTAGGGCATCTCTCCATTTCAGTATCCTTAGCTCTATTTCATTTGTAAAAAAAAAAAAAAAAATGATTGCATGGCAATGCTTGAATTTAACTTGTCTTCTTTGATGGCATTTGTAATGTTTCCTTTTTTTATTATTACTAATTGTGAGGTGAATTTCCCTAGGTAGATCTTCGCAGGCCAGATTTTTGAAGCTGTTAGTGGGTGAGGAGGGGGGTACATGTTAATAACCTGCAGAACCATGAAAAGAAATTCAAAACAACAGACAAGACCAGCATTCTTGAGTTATGAATCATCTTGACAGTGCCTTGTTAGCATCAACACAATGTTGTGCCTCTTCTGTTTTCTTCCTTATTACCTTTTTCTCTCTTATTTTTTTTTTTATATTTGTTGTATAACTCCTCTGGCCAGATTTCAGTTAAACTAATATGCTCTATTCCTGTTACCTACTAGGAGTACCATTAGGCATTGGCTTATTTTATAATTTTTACTCACCTGTGTATATAAATGAGAAAAGAGCTACTACTTTTTACTAATCAGAAATATTTAATCTGTGAGTGAAAAAAATTCAGAATGATAAAATTCTCAACTCACTATGGTATTTGAAAAGTCAGTTTTTTATTTTACTTTAACATTTTTGATAAGATCTGTAGTATAAAAGTTTTAAACTTCATTTCTTGTTTAAGTAGCTTTACGATTTTGATCTGAAAGAAGTAAAATATGTCTCTTTTTAATCTATTTTGGTATTATTAAGTAATGAGCCACACTTTTTTATGAGAAAGCAACAGCAATATGAAACTGTGATTTGGGAATAGATATTGGCTCCAACATCATCATATATCTCTTTCTGGTTTTTCCATTGTCCTAGGTTTTACTATGAGCAAAAAATACTACGAAAGGTCTTTGAAGAATGGAAAGAAGAGTGGTGGGTTTTCCATCGAGAGTGGAAACTCTGTGTTCGAGCCTTCTGTCACTACAGGTCAGATTTTATTTATGTTACTTCAAGTATACTGATACATGTTACCAAATAATTACTTGTTGGCATGCTTCTGGTCAAAGGGGAAAAGTTCTGAATCATTTTGTTTTTCTTCAAATTCTTTTTAGAGTAAGCAAGATCAAAATGCTAAAATACTAAATTATTACATTAAATGCTAAATTAAATTCAAGTACATGTGCATGTGAGCACGCACACTCCTTTCATTCAAGTAACCATTATGTGTTAGTTATGCTAATGATTTGAATAGGGTTTTCTCCCTGACTTTCACTTCTGTATAACTTCTAATTCTGAGAATATTCCGTTCTTTAACATAAGTTGTTTTAATTTATACTGATTGTAGAAGAAATATGTGCCCAATATATCTTACACATTGTATGTTTAAAATGGTGTTTACTCTCATTATAATCACTTCTTTATTTAGGTTCTTTGGGGCAGGGGTTCTGATTTGTATATTTCAGATAAAATAGACATGTTGAATAATTCTAATAAGCTGGTAGAGTATGAAATCAAGTCTTAGGAAATGGAGTAGTGAAAATATGGAGGGACTGGTGGTCTTAATGTATCTAGTGTATGTGTCGAGAAGGAAAAGAGAAAGGAAAAAGTGTCATTGACCATGTTTTAGTTCAAGAAGTAATGTTTTACGTAGTGTGGATATGACTCTCATTCCAAACATCACAGCTTTGTGGATGCAGAAGGTAAAGTTATTCTCAAAGAAGTCAAGCCTTTTTTTTCTTCAGTAACACTATAAGGTGTGGAAAAAATGCTCTGTCAAGGACAATAGGTTTCACCATGACTGTAGGAAATGAAATTTTAGCTTAGGATGTAGATATGGCTTTTTTGTATCATAAGGGTCCATGTTAATTTCTCCTGAGTACTGATCAAATTAGGAATTGTTTTAAAGAAATGCCATTTAGGTTTTTTTTGGCTCCTCAGATATTATTTGTATAACCTGATGTTCCAGACTTGGAAGATCTACGTGTATCAGCAGCAGGAGATGAGGAGCAAGTACATGAGAGCCGAGAATCATGGTAAGAAGAGGAAGTGCTTGTCTAAAGAAAGTGTCCACATTGACTTTTTTTCTTTATAAAAACTTTATTTTTTAGGAGCAGTTTCAGGTTCACAGCAAAATTGAGGTGAAGATACAGCAATTGCCCATATACCTTCTGCCCCTACACATAGCTTCCTCTATTTTCACTATCCCCCACCAGAGCGGTACATTTGTTACAACTGATGAACCTACATTGACACATTGTAACCACCCAAAGTCCATAGTTTACATTAGGATTTATTCCTGGTATTGTTCATTCTGTGGGACAAATATATAATGACATGTATCCATCATTATGGTATCATACAGAGTATTTTCACTGACCTAAAATTCTTCCATGCCTCACCTATTCAGTTCACCCTCCCACCAACCCCTGGCAACCACTTATCTCTTTACTATCTCTATAGTTCTATATTTTCCAGAATGTCATATAGTTGGAGTCATATGGTATGTAGCTTTTTCAGATTGGATTCTTTCACTTTGTAATATGAGCTTAAGGTCCCTCCATATCTTTAGTGGCTGGATAGCTCATTTCTTTTTAGCGCTGAATAATATTCCATTGTCTGGAGGCATCACAGTTTATTCATCTATTGAAGGACATATTGGTTGCTTCCAAGTCTGGGCAGTTATGAATAAAGCTGCTATAAATATCCATGTGCACATTTTTGTGTGGACATAATTTTCAGCTCCTTTGGGTAAATACTAAGGAGTGCGATTGCAGGATTGTTTTGTAAGAGTGTGTGTTTAGTTTTGTAAGAAACCGCCAAACTGTCTTCCGAAGTTGCTGTACTATTTTGCATTCCCACCAGCTATGAATGAGAGTTTCTGTTGCTCCACACCCTTGCCAGCATTTCGTGTTGTCAGTGTTCTGGATTTGGGCATTCTTATAGCTGTATAGTGGTTTCTTATTGTTGTTTTGATTTGTATTTCCCTGATGACATATGATGTGGAGCATCTTTTCATATGCTTATTTGCCATCTCGTATATCTTCTGTGGTGAGGTGTCTGTTAAGGTCTTTTGCCTATTTTTTGACTGGGTTGTTTGTTTTCTTGTTGAGTTTTACGAGTTCTTTGTATATTTTGGATAACAATCCTTTATCAGATATGCCTTTTGCAAATATTTTCTCCCAGTCTGTGGCTTATCTTCTCATTCTCTTGACATGAGCTTTTGCAGAGCAGAAGTTTTTAATTTTAGTGAAGTTCAGCTTATCAGTTTTTTCTTTCATGGATAGATAGTACCTTTGGTGTTGTATCTATAAAATCATCACCATACCCAAGGTCATCTATATTTTCTCCTATGTTATTGTCTAGGAATATTAAATTTTTGTATTTGCATTTAGGTCTGTGAGCCATTTTGAGTTAATTTTTTATGAAGGGTATAAGGTCTGTGCCTATATATATATTTTTGCATGTAAATGTTCAATTCTCCTTGAACCACTTATCAAAAAGACTGCTGCATTGTATTGCCTTTGCTGCTTTAAGATAAACTGATATTTATTTAGATCTATTTCTGGATTCTTAGTTCTATTGATCTATTTGTTTATTCTTTTACCGATACCACACTTTTGATTACTGTAGCTTTGTAGTAAGTCTTGAAATTGGGTGGTGTCAGTCTTCAAACTCTTTTGTTCTTTTAACATTGTGTTGGTTATTCTAGATCTTTTGACTCCATATAAACTTTTGCATCAGTTTGTTGATATCCACAAAATAACTTGCTGGGATTTTAAATGATATTGCATCATATCTATAGATCAAGTTGGGAAAAACTAACACCATGACAATACTGGGTCTTTCCATGAATATGGACCATCTTTATTTAGTTCTTTGATTTTGTTTATCACAGTTTTGCAGTTTTCTTTATACAGATCTTGTACACATTTTGTTAGAGTTATACCTAAGTATTTCATTTTGGGGGGATGCTAATGTAATTGGTATTGCATTTTTAAATTCCAAATACTGTTTGTTCATTGCTGTTACATAGGAAAGAATTGACTTTTGTATATTTACCTTGCATCCTGAAACCTTGCTATGGATTACTTATTCCATTTTTTTGTTTTTGTTGATTCTTTTGGAATCTCCACATAGATAATCATGTCATCTGCAAACAAAGATCTGTTTTTCCTTTTCCAATCTGTATACCTTTTATTGCCTTATCTTATTACATTAGCTAGAACTTCTAGTACCATGTGTAAAAGGAATGGTGAGAGGGAATATCTTTGCCTTGTACCTGATCTTAGTCGGAAAGCTTCGAGTTTCTTACCATTAAGGATGATACAGGTTTTTTATAGATTTTTAAAATCAAGTTGAGGAAAATCCCCTCTTTTCTTAGTTTACTGAAAGTCCGCATTTACTTTTGCAGAAGCTCTTTGGAAGGACAAGCACAATGTCTCAGAGATAATAATTCTAAGATTTGTTTGAGTCCTTCTCATGTTTTTCCAGAATTTGTGATCTCAGAATGAGGACTCCTGCATGATCACATCCCTACGGTTTTCTCCATGTGGCATGCTTTTAGCACCTGCAACTCATTTAAGCATGATTGTGTGAGCTGGCTGTTCCTTCCCTACTTGTGCAGCGTACTGGCTGTTTCTCCCATGACACCTGGAACTGTTGTCTGTCTTGCTGCCATGTGTCAAATTTCAGTGCTCACTTTGCTTCGCTTTGCCCAGGTTGCTCCTTAATGATCCTGTGACCAGTTTAGCTCTGGCCTGTCTGGTTTCTCTGAGTTACGCCCAGAAACCTTTGGGGAGTCTAAGTGAAAGAGACACCTACTTTCAAAAATGACAATGCAGCTTGAATTATCAGCTGCCTCATAGCAATTCCACATGAATGCCGGCACCTTAACCTTAGCAAGTCACAAATACAATTTGTTAGCTCGCCCCCTTTTAGACCTGCTCTTCCTCATACTTTTCCTAGCTAAAGGAGAAGCCTGACAGGAATGGCTTGTGAATTCCTCATGCCTTATGTCATTCAGTTATCCACTCTTACAAGATCTCCCTCTGAGAAGTCACTTGCACTCGTCCTCTTTTCTTTGCTACTGAGATTAATCCTTTTCTTTTCCCCAGAGTGTTATAAATACCTCTCATCTCCTTGCATTTATTTTTCCCCCTTCTCAGTGTGTATGTATAGCTACAAGAGTGGTAAGACAGAAAAAGTCATGTCACTCTTGTCCGTAAAAATGTGTTTGTTTCCTCTTTGTTTACAGAATAAAGTCAACACTCCTTGTCTTGCCCTGCCTTCCCATACACCCTAAACCCTTGCCACAGTGGATGTGTACTTTCATATCTTCACACTTTTACCCCTGCAGTTCCTTCATCAGGCCCATTTTAAATGTCACCTTCCCATATAGAGTTCCCTCATCTCCCCCAGCGCAGTGGGTTCTTCCTTTCCCTATCTCTGTTCCCAAAGTGTAAAACCTCTTACTCAGGCCTCTTAGGTATCATACCAGATACATTATTTCAATATGTAGCTGGTAAGTAACTACATTGTTTCATTGTTTATTTAATTTACACAGTAAGAGTCACTCTTTTTGGTTTACAGTTCTGTGAGTTTTAAGGAATGCATACTCGTGTAATCACCAGCATAGTCAAGAGACAGGACAGTCCATGGCTCCTGATAAATTTCCTTGTGCTAACCTTCTAGCACCCTCCCTCCACAGTTGACTTATGGCAATCACCAATCAGTTCTTTATCACTGTATATTTTCTTTTTCTAGAATATCATATAAAAGGAATCATCCAGTATGTAGCCTTTTGACTCTGCCTTCTTTCACTTAGCATAATGCACATGAGATTCATCCAAGTTGTTGCATTTGTTAGTAGTTCATTCCTTTGTATCGCTGAGAAGTACTCCATTGTATGGATGTAACAAAGTTTATTTATCCACTCACCAGTTGAAGGACATCTGTTTTTTTTTTTAATTTTAGACAATTATGAGTAATGTTGCTGTAAGCATTCGTATATGGTTCTTATGTGAGTACTTCTCTTGGCTAGATAATCTAGGCCTAGGATTGCTAGTTAATATAATAGGTGTATATTTAATTTTATAAGAAACTGCTAAGCTGTTTTCCAGAGCAATTGTATCATTTTGCATTCCCATCAGTAATTTGAGTGTTCCCCTTCCTCTGCGTCTCCACCAGCACTTGGTATCCCCAGTTAAAATAAAAATTTAACTACTAGTTACGTAGCGGTATCTCTTTGCAAAGTTTTAATTTGCATTTCCCTAATGATTAATAATGTTGAGTATCTTTTCCAGTGCTTATTTGCTGTTTATCTTCTTTGGTGAAGTGTCTATTTAAGATATTTTTATCCTTATAAATTGGATCACATGTGTTCTTTTTGAGTTTGAGAGAAATTTTTTTTTAGTGTATTCTGATTCCAAGTCTTGTCAAAAGCATAATTTGCAAATATTTTCTCTTAGTTGGTGGCTTATCTTTTTATTCTCTTAACAGTTTCCTTTGTGCAGAGTAAAACTTTTTAATTTTGATGAAGTCCAGTTTATCGCTTTTTTGTTTTATGGGTGTGTTTCTGATATCTAGGAACTCTACCTAACCCAAAGTCACAAAGATTTCACCTATGTTTTCAACTAAAAGTTCTCTGGTTTTACATATAGATCTCAAATATCCTGCAGCCTTACTAAAATTCATTTATTCTAGGAGACTTTATATAGATTCCATGGGATTTTCTCCACAGACAATCATTCGTGAACAGAGACAGTTTTATTCCTTCCTTTCTAAATTTTTTTTTTGCATTTGCTAGGGCTTCCAGTATGATATTGAATAGGAGTGGTGAAAGTAGACATCTTTGTCTTATTCTAGATCTTAGGGGAAAAGCATTCATTCAGTCTTTAACTGTTAAGTATGATGTTTGCTGTAGGTTTTTTATAGATGTCTTTTATCAGCTTAAGGAAGTTTTATTTCTAGTTTTCTGAGCATTTTTATCATTAATAAATGTTGAATTTTGTCAAATTGTCTATATTTATTGAAATGATTATATGGCCTTTTTTTAAGTATGTCAATATGGTGAATTATAGAGAGTGATTTTTGAATTTTGAATTAGCCTACATTCCTCAGATTTTGAATGAGCCTACATTCCTCAGATTAATTTACATATTTAGTAAACTACTAACAAATGCTATACTTTACATATTGCTGGGTTCAGTTTGCTAATATTTTGTTGAGGATTTTTGCATCTATGTTTATGAGGGATGTTGGTCTATAGTTTTCTTTGGTTCTGGTTCAAGGTAATACTGGCCTCACAGAAAGAGTTGGGAAGTATTTCATGCTCTTATATTTTCTAAAAGAGATTTGTAGAATTGGTATTACTTCTTCCTTGAATGTTTGGTAAATTCTCCAGTGAAATAGATCATCAGGGACTAGAATTTTCTTTGTTGGAGAGTTTTAAACTTTGAATTCAAGTTTTTTTCTTTTTAATTTTTAATTAAGTTTATTGAGTTAACATTGGTTAATACAATTATATAATTTTCAGGTGTACATTATCTTTTGACATCTGTATATTCTGTTGTGCGTTTACCACCCAAAGTCAAGTTTCCTTCAGCTATCATATATTTGATCCACTTTACCCACTTCACCCTCCCCCTAAACCCTATATTTGACCCCCTTTACCCTATCTACCTCCCGCCTCATCCCCACACCACTAGTAACCACTAGTCTATAGTCCTCTGATAACCACTAGTCTATATTCTATGTCTATGAGTCTCTGTTTGCTTGTCCTGTTCATTTGTTGCTTTTAGGTTTATATCCCACATATAAGTGATATCATGTGATTTTCAACTTTTTCTGTCTGGCTTATTTCGCTTAGCATGATTATCTCGAAGTCCATCCAGGTTGTTGCAAATGGCAGTATTTCATCTCTTCTTATTCCATTGTATATATGTACCGCAGCTTCTTTAGCCAGTCATCTATCATAGGACAGTTTGGTTGCTTCCATGTCCTGGCCACTGTGAATAATGCTGCTATGAACATCGGTGTGCAAGTATCTTTTTGGATATGAGTTTTCAAGTCTTTGGGGGTAAATATGCAGTAGAGGGATTGTTGGATCATATGATAGATCAATTCTTAGTTTTTTGAGGAACCTCCATACTGTCTGTTTTCCATAGTGGCTGTACCAATTTGCAGTCCCACCAGCAGTGTATAAGGGTTCCTTTTTCTCCACATCCTCTCCAACATTTGTTATTACTTGTCCTGTTGATTATAACTATTCTAACAGGTGTGAGATGGTATCTCATTGTGGTTTTGATTTGCACTTACCTAATAGCTAGCGAAGTTGCACATCTTTTCATATATTTGTTGGCTATTCGTATGTCCTCTAGATACCACCTTTTCTTTATCTGTTCATCTATTCATGGCCTTTTGGCTATTGTGAATAGCCATTTCAAATATGTTGTTGAATTTATGGGCATAGAGTCATTTGAAGTATTTCATCATTATAATTTCAGTATCTGCAGGATCTCTAGCAATAGCCCCTCTTTCATTCCTGATATTGGCAATTTGTGTGATCAGGCTTTTCTTCTTGGTCAGTCTGGTGAGAGCTTTATTAATTTTATCAGTCTTTCAAATAATCAAGTTTTATATTCATTTATATTTTCTATTGTTTTTCTGGTTTCAAGTTCCTTGAGTTCTGCTCCTATATCATTATATAACTTCTGCAAAGTCTGGTTTTAGTTTGCTCTTCTTTTTCTAGTTTCTTGAGATGCAAGCTGATATTGTTGATTTGAGATCTTTCCTTTTTTCTAACACATGCATTTGCTGCTATACAGTTTCCTTTAAGCACTGCTTTAACTGCATTCCACAAATTTTAATATTTTGCAGTTTTGTTTTCATTTAGTAAAAAATATTTTCTAATTTCCCTTAAAACTTCCTTTTTGACCCAAAGATTATTTAGAAATACGTTTAGTTCTAATATTTGGGATTTTCCAGTATCTTTCTCGTATTGATTTTCTAGTAAATTCCGTTCTAATTAGAGAACTAGACTTAGTATGATTTCAGTTCTTTAAATTTGTTAAGGTTTTATTTTGTGGGCCAGATAATGTTCTATTTTGTGAATGCTCCATATTTACTTGAGGAATGTGCATTCTCTTGTCTTATATTGTTGTTTATAGTATAATAAATACAGCCATATTACAGAGTAGGAGGAAAAGATACTTGGATTTTTAAGATAAAAAGTTATTTCTGACATATGACATGGTTTCAAGCTACAAAATTGGAAGATGGAATAATGAACCTTCACATGCACCCACCCAACTTCAGCAATTATCAACTCACACGTCTCACTTCTTTGCTTCCTGTTATTCTCATCACTTCATCTGTAAATATTGCATAGTCTATCTCTAAAAAATAAAGGCTTGTAAAATAAAGGATTTCTGAACAGTGCAGTGTATTGATTTTCCTTTAAACATTTTGGAAATGTCATCACATATATAACCATTTTTCATACGCACTTGCCTCCTTATTAATTTTGTGGAGCTTCACAGCTTTTCCAGCAGGGGGCATTTGAAGACTGGAGAAATTTAGATATTCAAGGAAGGGATGATTACAGAGAGCCTGTGAGCTTTTATTGTAACCCAGAGTAATCCATCTCCCTATACTCCTTTTGAAAATCTCTTCGGTGCATCTAGATGCAAAGCAAAAGATGCGACAGGCCTGGAAGTCCTGGTTGATCTACGTGGTTTTTCGAAGGACCAAACTTCAGATGCAGACCGCCGCCCTGCAGTTCAGGCAGCAGAGTATTTTGTGGTGAGTGTGCTCAGTTGCCCTACAGATCAGCAGCTATCATTTTACTTCAGCCTTGCTTTATGCTGCTGGAAAGCAGCACGAAAACCCACTTTAAAACAATTTCAAACATTATTGATACCTAATAAATACTTTTTGACAACTTGTTCAACTATAAGAAAAGGTTTTCACATAATCATAAGTAACGCTATTTGAGGTTCTAAACCCTATGTTAAGTTTGTGTGATTTTTTTTAATGCAAAGTGTCTCATTTAATCCTAACCATAAACTATAAAATAAGTACTGGTATTGTACAGATTAAGATACACGAGTCTCAGAAAGGTTGAGTAACTTGTCTGGGCTCACGTAAATTGTAATCAACAAAACTAGGGCTCACCTGCCCATTTTTTTGATGCCAAAGCCCATGCTCTTAACTGCTGCCCTGCACTGCATCTCATCAGCATTTCCTGCACATTGGAGGGACATGATTTAGTCCACTTCAAAAGCCAGATACGTGTAATAATGAGCTACTTTATAATGGGACTGATTCCACTATACATTGTCTCTAGTAGTCTTCTAGTGTTCTGAATAGCAGGACACGATTTAAAGTCCATTTCTGGCCTGAAAGAGCTAGGCCCTGTCTATAGTCTGAATAAGGACACAGGCTTTGCAGCTACACTGACGAGCTCAGATCCCTGCTCCAGCATGTATTTTTGCATCATTTTACCTCTCTAAGTGTCACTTTCTTCATCTGCGAAATAGGCACACCATGAAGTATCTTTCAGGATTATCATGGGAAATAAATATAAGGTAATATCTGTAAAGTATTTAGTATAGTATCCTGAATATCAGTGGACATAAAGAAGTTACTTATATTTTGAAGTTATTTAAAAGTTAATCAGCAAATATTTAAAAATGCTTAAGAAGTATGCAGTTCTACTAGAGTCTATAGGGGATATTTTTACCTCAGTTTATTTATTCAATATATATGTATATTGCGGGCTCAAAATGTTCCTGGTACTATATTGGGTGTTAGGGCTGCATTCAGGGAATTTATGATTCCCTAAGTGCTTAAAAAGATAATAATGCAAAATAGCTTGCGATTTTGAAGTGAGTGATGCAGCTAGCATGGCCTAGGTTAGGAGGAAAGAGAGAATTTGATTAGAGTGACCAAGCAAAGTGAATGTTTTTGTAAAATAAATGTTGGAGACTCTCATTTTCTCATTATTGTTTTCCTATAGCAAATAAGAAAATAAGAAACCAAGACTGAAATGAAACCTGGCCAGGACAGTAGGAAAAGATGGGATCCATCAAGCCTGGAAATCTAAGAGTCATTTTTTTTGTAGATTGTTCTGTGAACTCTCCTGATTTTTTAAATTTTGGCAATAATTCATATATATTTTTTAAACCTATGTAGGCCAAACAGCGTGTATACAGTCCCTAAGGCTGTATCTGGCCTTAGGAACCATCAGTTTCCAACCTTTAATTGGCAGCTTTAGGACTGTTTCTTGATTGTGTTGTTCAGCAGTAGTTCTAAGATGTCAGTCTAGAGATGGCACTATGAGGGAGAGGGGTTTGAGCTTATGGTCTGAGGCCCAGCTCTCACTACCCTTCTTTTCTCTGAGTAGCTTTTTTTCTGACTGGTTCCAACTTCAATTTGCTCTTTGACAGGGTGTGGTGGAGTGAGTGGAGGCGGCAACTAGGACAGGTCCGTATGGGCCATGCTCTCTGTGCCTCAGCTGTGAAGCACAGGACCCTGAGTCTCCAGCTGCAGGTGAGTCCAGCAGACTTGAGTTTTCATGTCCTCTGTCCATGTTGTCAAGTCAAGCCCCACACCCACAGAGAGTGAGGTCAGACTCCCAAGCAGAAGGCCAGCCATCATGCTACTGCTTCTCTGCTGGCCCCTCCTTGGAGGAGAGACAAAAGCAACCTGAAAGGCTGGACTCTGGGCTCTTCAACAGACAGAGGTTGCTAGATGTGATCAGTGGTTTGTAGAGAACGGCTAATTGTGGAGCTGGAGAGGGATTTATGAATTAGTTATAAATATATTTAAAGAAACAGTATATTCTTTATTTACTCATTATCGTTTTCCTACAGCAAATTAGAAAATAATGAGGACAGAAAAGAAACTAAGACTGAAAGAAAACCTGGCTTCTTTTTCATATAATCTTGCTTATCTTAGAGGTTTCTTTTGAGAAAGCCAGTAGCTTTTGGTCAGTAAAAAGGCCTAACATCTGTGCTGTGGTGAAGCTCTTATGGCTTTTGATAGACTCTCTGAATTTTTGTCACTTTTTTGTGCGTATAGGACTGCTAAGTCAAAGAGAATAGAACAGGGAAGAAGAAAAAAAGAAGTTCCTGTTACTATATGTAGGAGTAATATCTTTTTTTTTTTATGATGACACTGGTTAATGAGATCCAGTAAAGTAATATCTTTTTATTCTGACATTTGGTATTGTCCATGCAAGTATATGTAGTGTATGGAGATCACAAGCAAATAGCATATACAGTCATACAGATCCAGGGGGTAAGCACATTGGCTCACAGGTCATATTTGGCCTGCTGCCTGTTGTTGTAAATAAAATTTTATTGGGACACCGTCATACCTATTCATTCATGTATTGTCTAAGGCTGCTTTCAGGCTACAGTGGTGGAGTTGCTGAATAGTTTCAACAGAGAATGGGTGGCCTGCAAAGCCTAAAATGTTTATTATATGCCCTTTTAGAAAAAATTTGTTGATTTCTGAACTCGTAAGAACTTTTGAGGCAATAGCAAGGAATCAGAGGTCTTTCCATTTGTAATAACAGTAACAGCCACAGCAACAGCAATAGCATTTGTTGTGGTCTTGTGCTAGCTGCTGACTAAGTGCTTACATGCATTGTCTCATTTAATTTTCATAATTCTTTATTAAAAATTTCATTATTGAGGAAACTAGGAAGTTTAAATAACTTAAATAAGGGTGTACACCTAGCAAACATTGGAGCCAGAATTTAAACCCAAGCATCCAGAATACTGCAGAGTCATTCTTTTAACCATCATGCTGCGTTGCCCTTAATAGACTTGTAATCTCAGGAGGGAGATGGAACTGACAAATGTGAAAATGCTATAAACATAGGAACATAATGAGACTGATTTTCTGTCACTGATGGACTACAACTTTGTAAGTTTTCTTTCCTTTCAAATAGCCAGTTTGGGAGCCTATAAACTCATTCTACTGATGGCTGCTATATCTCAGAACACTTTTAGAATTCATTTTTTACAATTGTCTTTAGAACTTGCAACAACAAATTTGATTAAATATGTTTAGTCATAGTGGATTTTTATGGTTTGAGGTTGGATTTAACTTATAAAACAGCTAAGTCATTCAGAATCAAATCCTGTGAAAAATGTGAGTAATGAAGATAATATTGATATGGGCCAAAAGCTATGTGAGATTCTAAGACACAGATTTTATTGTGCAGATTATAAGTAATAATGCCTTGTGCCTGATAAGCACCATATGATTTACCAAGGACTTATATACTTAAGTCCTTTCTCTTAAAGCTCATGTCTCTGAACTACATAGGACAGACATCATGAGATGTGTGAAGTTTTTAAAAATTCAATTTATGTAGTTCAAACATAGAAGCATTAAATATGAAGCATTTATAAAAATGTACTGTACTAACAGATAATCCAAGTACCTACCACCCAGATTTAAAAGGTGTTAGCATTTCCCATACTTGCCCCAGAATTTAATGTAAATGGACACTACTCAACCCCTGTTCTTTCTCCCTTCTGCCACCTTCCCTTCTCAACCATAGCCACTACTGTGACACTGAAATCGTTGTTCTCTTGTATTCTTTTTACTTGTAAAAATGTGTGCATACAGATTCATAAAGAATAAATGTTATGACTTTGCATAATTAGGAAACTTATGAATGTTGTCATACTGTATATTTACTTTGAAGCTTGCTTTTTTTTTGCAACAGTATTTTTTTGAAGTTTATCCACGTTGATACATATAGATCTATTAACTATGTGTAATATGGCTCAACTTATCACTGTTGATGAACTGTTGATTACTTCTACTTTTTTGCAGCTACACATAATGCTGCAGAGCATTCTTAAACATGTATTCTTGTGCAAGAGTCTTATAGTTTCTCTCATCTGGTTCCTAGAAGTGAAACTATTACATCGTTGGGTATTCATCTCTTCATCCTTACTAGGTATCACCCAATAGCCTTCTAGCGCCGTACCAATTTACGTGTTAATGTTTCAGTTCCCATTTCTTTCAGCCTCACCAGCATTTTGCATTGCCAGATTGGTAATTTTCATCAATTTGATATGTGTAGAATGATAAATTCATTGTTGCTTTAATTGATATTTCACTGATTCCTTTTTTGGCCCGGCATCTTTTCAGAGGCATGTTTGCTGTTTGGGTTTCTGCTTTTGAGCTTGTTATAACTCTCATTCCTTTTTCCTTTTCGGTTATTTGGCTTTTTCTTACTGATTTATGGACGTTGTAGATTCTGCTTACTAATCTTTTGACTGTTACGTATGTTGTGGCACTTTCTTACAGTCTTATAGCTTGTTTTTTGCATTGTGGTGCCTTTTTTCATACAGATATTATTTCAGTGTAGCCTAATTTATTCTTTTATGGCTTGATCTTTAATACATATTGGGTTTAACTTATAAATTGTGTGAAACAGGGTCGTAGTTTGTCATTTTCCATATGGATAATTAATTGCTGCAGCACTATTTACTGATTGGTCCATCCTTCATCTTTTTTGTACTTATTATTAATCCACCTCCAGCATAGGGCAAGTTCCCATTTATTCATGGGTATGTTCTGGGCTCACCATTCTATTGGTCTGTTTGTCTTACTCTGAGCCAATACCACACTGTATCAGTTATGATTTAATGAAGCAGGAAAGAAAAAGCAAAGGTTCTCTAGTCAGACTGCCGAGGTGGAAATTCTGCCTTTGTTAACTATTAGCTTTGTGCCTTTGTATGAGTTACTCAATCTCCCTGTACCTTGGATTTCTTACCTGTAAATAGATAATATTACTAACTACCTAATAGGATTGTTGAAGAATAAGTGTGATGATACTTGTAATATGCTTTGAGTGATGCTTGGAATATGGAAGTGCTCAGTAAATGCTGTTTATTACCACTCCTAATCTTACTGGACAGCTCTAAGTCTTCATATATGGAAAGGGATCTTCTTTATTCCTGTTCTTTTTTAAAATTGTCTCAGCTATTCTTCTTTACTCTTTCTTATTAATTTTAGGGTCAACTTCTCAAGTTCCACAACAAGGCCTACTAGGAAAATTGTCACGTGTATGATGGTTATTTTATCCGTGAACTTGATAAATCTCCTGATATTGATGAGCATGAGAAGGTGTAATATTGCCATATATAAGAAATATATTCTGGGTCATTCAAATGACCCAATATATATTTCTTGAGTATATGGGGTCATCCACAATTCCTATCTCACACACAGCTCCTGGAACTCCCAGAATTTTCTAAGTGTAGAGAGTGGGAAAAGGGGTCTTTTGATATGTTAATGAGGTGACTTTTTGAAGCATCTAAGGATAAGGGTTGGTTGCCAGTGGAACCAACTGTGAGATTAGAGTGTTGGAACTTTCACTTACCACCCCCAACCTCTAGGGAGGGAAGAGGGGCTGGAGGTTGAATCAGTTGCCAGTGGCCAATGATTTAATTAATCATGACTAATGAGGCTTCCATAAAAACCCAAAAGGATGAAGTTCAGAGATCTTCCAGGTTGGTGAATATGTGGAGATGTGGGGAGAGTGGCATGTATGGAGAGGGGATGGAAGCTCCATGCCCCTTTCTCACATAACTTGCCCTATGTATCTCTTCCATCTGGCTGTTCCTGAGTTACATCCTCTTATAATAAACCAGTGATCTGAGTGCTGCGAGCTGTTCTAGCAAATAAACTTAAAGGAGGTGGTTGTGGGAACTTCTGCTTTATATGCAGTCATCAGAAGTACAGGTAACAATCTGACCTTGCAATTGGCATTCTGAGTTAGAGGGGGGTCCTTGGAATCTCCAGTCAGTGGCCAGTGGGTCAGAAGCACAGGTAAGAGGCTGGGCTGGAGGCTGGCATCAAAGCGTGTGTGTTGGGGGATACAAGGCAGACTTGCAGAACGGAACCCTTAGCCTGTGGAATCTGATATCTGATGTTGTCTCTGGGTAGGTAGTGTCAAAATTGAGTTGAATTCTTGGACACCCTGGTGGTTTCCAAGCAAACTATAAGGCTTTGCAGGCTATGCCCATAAGGCTTTGGCTCTTATTCCAGGGGAGGTGGAATAAGCAAAGGAGTGATATGATCACACTTACCTCTTAATAGGATCCCTCTGGTTTATTATGTGCTGCCTTTTATTATTATTATTATTATTATTATTATTTAGTCTTACCAAAAAGTAGCACCTTGCCTCAAAGAGGCAGCGTAGCACAGAGGAAAGAGCCCCGAGCTGGGACCCCCTCAGACACGCTTCTGGAGTGATTCTGGATGAATAACTTCATACTTCTGAACCTCAGTTCTTTCATATGTCAAAT
>NW_006430462.1:5141672-5179504 GCF_000325575.1 Pteropus alecto
CAAGAATAATGGAAAAATAAACAAAAAAACTAACAAAAAACGGTACCTGTAGAGAGAAGAGAACAGTGTGAGTACAAAATATTTTTGTGAACTTACTTTGTTACATATTTTAACTTCAGAATCACTTAGATTTTTAAAATATAATTTAAAAAGCAAATCAAAAAAGGTAAAAAGCAATCCCTAAGATTTTAAAATACACTGAAACAAACATATCAAGTTTGTAACAATGACTACACAGAAGAAATAATTACTTCAAGTAACTTTAAAATATAATATTTTTGACTGTTTGTCCCTAGTGGGATGTAAGGACACAAAGAACTGCTAAGAAATCTAAGACTGTGTTCAGTAGTCTTATTGTTAGTAGCAGGTCTGGAATTGTTACATTAAAAGGATTATAGCTACATCGTAAGATAAAGCAAATAACTATAGCAATGTCATTAGGAATCAGCATTTTTCAGGGTAAAAGAAAAGATTATAGGTATAAAATCAAAGAAATTAAATAAGAGCCCTGTAATCTGAAACTGGAAATGTAAATATCAATATGGAGTTAAGATTTTTTTTTTTACCTAAAAGATCTGTTTCTAACTTTATTTACTGAAAAGACGTAGAAGCAGTGGCAATAATATAGCATTTAGCATCCCCAGTGACCCAAGTCTACTGTTTTCCACTACAGGGAACTGAGATTTTTTTTGGAGAAATGTCTGGTTCCATATCTAGAGCAGGAGATAGACATCATAATCCTAAAATATAGTAATTGTAAAGTGAGGAAATTAACAAAGGTTAATGGGGTTGTGTCAGGACTACCATAGGCTTAAACTAGAACAATTTGAGCATCAAAAAGAATAATGACTACAATGGATTGAAAACATACCAAATACATAAAAATTAATGCATTCATAATGAGAAATAAAAAGGAACTCATCAGTCACAATTTTGGATTGTTAGAGCAGTAACTCATTTCTTTGAAAATTAATGAAGGTAAAAACTAAGCCTTTATTCTTCCTTTCCTAATCTCTGAGAAACCAGAGGGTTAATGAGAGAATTTAAGCCTTTATTCTTCCTTTCCTGTACAAACTAATCTCTGAGAAACCAGAGGGTTAATGAGAGAATAGACTTCTTTATAGAATTCCAGTTAATAAATGAGAGAGCACTGAAATTGGAAAGTCACTGTTTTGCCACCTCCTAATGAGAAAATGGATCTAGGCAGCAAGCACCAGGTGAAAAAATGATGGAGGAAGTATAATGGAGGGATTGGACTGATGCCATCTGAAGCTATGGAACAGTTTTGGCACTGATAAAACTGTGGCAGCCAATCATGATATGCATCGTGATACAAATAATGGGAAGTACTTAGCACCACTTGAGAAATGTTCTTGTCTAGAAATTTGAACATGACTCCCCCCAAGCCTAACATGAATCTAACAATCAGTTCATGGGAAGAAATACAGGGATCAGAGGAACGAGTTTAAGGAAACTTGTGACAGTCAGCCAAATCTGAAATATGAGACATTTTATAGGCTGAATGACCTGGTTTCTCTAACAAATTGGTGGCATGAAAGAGAAAAAGGCAGGGAGGGAAATTGTCACATAAAATGGAGAGACTTAAGTGATAAAACAATCAAAACAAATAAGAAAGGACCACTCTGGTTAAGAGTAGACCATAGGAGATGAAGAATAAAAGCAAAGAAAACAGTTAAGAAGCTATTATAAAATTCCAGGTGAGATTTTTGACAAGGATGATAGCAAGATGGTGTTGGATTCTGGGTATTTTTTGAAGGTATTGCCAACAGGATTTGCTAATGGGTAGATAAGAAGTGAAATTTCAGAGAGGATTCAAGATGACTCCCAGGTTTTTGGTTTAAGTAACTAGAGGTGGAGTTGCCATTTACTGAAATGGGTAAGACAGGAGAGGCAGGTTTGCGGAGAAGTATTAGGAGGCGCTCCATTCTTAGCTCCGTGTCTTCGGCCTTACAGGCCTTTTGAGTATCCATGAGATGTCAAGGAGGCAGTTGGATATGTATGTGTGGACTATTGAGTACAGGTCCAGATCTGAGATGTAAATTTGGGAGTCCTCAGCATACAGATGGTATTTAAAGCTATGAGACTGGATGAAAGCACAAAGGGAGTAAATAGCTAGTGAAGAGGTTCCAGGACTGAGTTTGTGAGATGGGAATCAACAGCGGAAACAAAGGAGAAACCAGAGAGGTATCCCAGGAGTCAGGTGAAGGAAGGTATGATCAGCTATGTCAGAAGTTTCTGTCAGCTGAGGGAAAACGAGGACTGAGATTCGACCTTTGGATTGAGATGTGGAGATTCACTGATTCACTAGATAAGAGCAGTTTCAGAAAGCCTGAGGAAAAAGGATTCAAGGAAACCTGCCTGGGAGAAGAGAAATTAGAAAATAGCTATTTTGAGGAGTTAGCTGGATGGCAAAGTGTGGTCTGGAGAGGGGTGTTGGTTGTTTTGAGAGTTACTGATTTATTCCTTTTTAGAAGTATTTTTGTCACAGTAATCTTTCCCCCCCAACTTTTTATTTTTGACAAATACCAAATCACAGAAAAGATAGATACTGTATACTCTTCATTAGTTTTACTGTTGTTTACATCTCACTACATTTGCTTTCTCTAGGTATATATTTTCTGAACCACTTTAAAGTTGCAAAGTTTACCCTAAATGTTTAAGCTTATATCTCCTAAAAATAAGGATGTTCTCCTATATAACCACAATATCATCATCATATCCAAGAAACTGAATATCGATATGGTAATATCTAAAATATAGTTTATATTCAAACTGTATATTGTTGCCATTTTAGTGTCAGGTTCAGGTCACCTGTTGCTTTTGCTTGTCACATCCCTGAAGGGATTCTTTTTTAGACTGGGAGAAATAATAGCGCATTCATATGCTGATTTAAAAAAAAATCTAATAGAGAGTGAAAATCAATGCTGCAGAAGTGGGGGAAATTGCCAGAGTGATAAACTTGAGATAGAAAAGATGGGATGTATCCATTGTGGGGGAGGGGTGGCCTTTGATGGAAGCATGGACAGTTTATCCAGGAGGGAAGGCATATCCTCTAGTCAGGTGAGTGGGTGGAGTAGGGGGAGCTTGATGATTGCTTTTATTTTCTTGGTGAAATAGGAAGAATGATACTCAGCTTGAAGGAAAGGCAAAAAGGTGTTGCAAGTTTAAGAAGGTATGAAGTCGTCTGAGATAGTCATCTTCAAACTAGAGAGTGCATATTACTGAATGTACACGAAGACTTTCCTAAGGGGGCATGTTTATGGATAGTCTTAAGGGAATCCTTTTGTAGACCCTCAGTTTTTGTAGGCATGCTTTCAGGAAACTAATGTGTCTGAGAGAGGTCCTCTTAACAATAGGCTTCCTCCCACTTTGGAAGAAAAGTCAGACCCTCACCTATCTCAAATCTAAATTAATTATATCGCTCCTTGGATTGTCCCTGCTGCTTGTCTACTCATTGATTTTCTTATTTCTCTTTATTCTTAATCCAGAAAAACTTACTTTCTGGAAGCAGAATGCACTCTTTAAAGATCCTTTCACCCCGAATTCCCATACTTTATGATCCTGCTTAGGGATTGCTACTTCCTCGTTTCTAATTTTAGCCTTTCTAGTGTGCCTGTCTTTTTTTTCTCATCCGTACTTCACCTCTGCTTCCCTGCCTCTCCTTTGATCATTGTCTTTTCTCTGGTTTTCAGGCTTGGTCACGGTGGCAGGAACAGCTCCTGCACGTACACAGGGAGAGACAGAAGGTGGTCTCTGCAGTGAAACACCATCAGCACTGGCAAAAGTGGAGATCCCTGAAGGCCTGGCTTAAATACCTACAGGTCCGAAGAGTGAAGAGACAGCAGAACGGTGAGCAAGATGTCCTGGGCTTGAGAGCAGAGGGTTGGATCACAATTTCCATTCTTCTTCTGCCAGTTGTACTAGTTAATTAAGGAGAAATGCAACCATATTATGCCACAAATTTTGAAAAAAGGAGATTAAAAAGGAAAATATGTCATCCTTGGTACACATTTAAGTTATTTCTATTCTGGCCTTCTATGCATGTATTTTATTCAATAGGATTTTAATTATGCTGTAACTACTGTGGTTATTACGATTAATGTACATACAGTTTTATATATTGCTTTTTTATTTTTACATAACTAACCAACACCTTCCTATGTCTAAGTATTCTTCACAAATGTTATTTTTTTAAAGACTGTATTTTATAGGATGGCTTACTTTAATCTATTTAGCCATTCTTCTGTTGATGTTTGGATTGTTTGTTTCTCCCCAATAATGCAAATGCATGTGATTTATGATGGTGAGTTTTTTGAACACTGTTCAAACGATTTATTTCCCAACGAGAGTTCAGAAGTAATAATACATAGGTCATGATTGTAAGTACTTTGTACTTTTGTTCTTTGGTTTCTCAAGACTATGCAGATGTGACTTAAGCACTGTTCTAGACACTGGGTTGGGCTCTCCAGCTTTGACCTAGGCCTCCCTGTGGATATCTTCCAGGCCAGCGGTCCTCAACCTTTTTGGCACCAGGGACCAATGCTCTTATGAGATTCTAATGCCCGATGATCTGCGGTAGAGCTGAGGCAGTGATGCTAGAGCTGGAGAGCGGCTACAAATACAGATAAAGCTTTGCTCTCTTGTCCACCTGCTGTTCACTTCCTGCTATGTGGCCTGGTTCCTAACAGACCATGGACTAGTACCAGTCTGAGGCCCAGGGGTTGGGGACCCCTGTTGTAGGATGCTAACACTGTCTCTTGGGAGAATTTGAATGAGTCAAGAATAGTGACAGGGGACCAACATCTGGTTGTCCAAGCCTGTAAGGTGAAGACAGTAAGCTATTAAGCATGATGAGCTACAGACTAACACTCCTCCATTACAGCATTCAAATTCCAGGACTGACTTCCTTCCACTTCTTGGACTTTAGCTCATCAGGCCATTAGCTAATTAGTGTTAAAAGGAGGTGAAGCTGACTGCTTGGATCAGCCTGACTGAAAGTTCAAAAAAGCCTTTGCCAGCATGTTGGCTAAGTTGTATATCATTGACTCAGCCCTTAAAGTCTTATCTGGGAGACATCAGTAAAGAGGCAGAAGTAAAACTGACTCTTTAAAAGCAGCAGTCACCATTCTTACTCATCAGCAGTAACTAGGAGCCTCAACGTTTTGATATTACTGATTTTATAGCATTCTCATCCCTAAAATTACAGACCCTTTCTCTTTCCTTGGAGAGATGAGATGTAGCTAATGGATTCCCAATAACCCTCCCATGTTTTTTAAAAAAATGTTTATTCTGAGATTCTTTGTGAGAGCAACCTTGAATATCTGCTGTCTGCCAGTAATGGACTTCAGCTTGTTTTAAAGATGCTTCCAGCTCATTGCCCAACGTTCGGGGAGGTGGGCAGTACTTCAGTTATTTTCTCTGTTGCAGAGATGGCTGAGCAATTCCATCGAGTCACTGTGCTCCAGACACACTTCTGTGATTGGCAGTGGGCCTTGGAGCAGAGGGAGAGCTTGTATACCCACCAGGCACAGGTGGAGGCACTGGCCACGAGGATGATGTTGCGTCGAGCCTTTACTCACTGGAAACACTGTATCCTTTTCAGCTACCCAGCCCTGTCCACGGCCTCAGCCAAGACAGTGTGATCTCAGCAGCCTATAAGACAAGAGTCTGGAGATACAGGGGAAACAATTGCTAAGCAGTTTGACAGTCCTGATCTGTGTTGGCTTCTTTTTAAATTTTTTTGTTTAATTGGGAATATTCACACAAAATGGTATATATAACATACGTTTACAGTTTAAAGAATAATAAAATGAACACCTATGTACCTATTGCTAACACCCTGTCTGCTCCTCCCTGATTGCATTCCTTTCCTCTTCCTCAGAGGTAATCCCACTATCCTGAATTTTGTGTTATTTCATAGCTTTTCTCTACCCACTAGATGGTGGAAACAGTCATAAATGTTTCTGCTTCAGAAATTCATTTTATTTCATTTCTGTTTCAGAGAGCTATCTGTTCTTGGCGGACCTATCATTACGATCATAGCTTCCATTTATTGGGCTTTTACTACGTGCAGGCATTATGCATTATCCTTAATCCTTATAGTGACTCTGTGGAGTGGGTATCACTATCTCCATTTTATAGATGAGGAAACAGATTCAAGGGAGCTAAGTGATTTTTACACTCACAGCAAGTCATTGACAGAGCCAAGATTTTTTAAGTGTAAGGCTTTTGACTCCAGTGCACATGTTCTTGATCACTGCCCCTACCACGGAATGTGCCCAGGCGTGAGGATCTAGACTGCGTGGGATGTGCAGCCATGCGTTTGTTTGTTCATGAACTCTTGCTTCTTTTTAAACTCCTGCCTAAGATTTGGAATATGGGAAAACTCAAAGACTAACAGTAGTTCATTGTCTAGTGGGGAAAATAGACAGTGAAAATGAGTCTTTACAATATGGCGTGATAGTGCTGTCATAAAGGTTTGTATCAAGTCCTGTGAGAGCTACTGTGGCAATTCAGCCTAGGAGGTGATGTGTGAGCGGAATTGAAATCTTAGGGGTTGACAGGTTCTCTCAGGAGAAATCTGGAAGGGTGTTTTAGGTGGCAGGAATGGCATTTACATAGGCATAGATGAGGAAAAGCAAGGATGGCGACGGGGTCAGTAGTGAGTTGAGGGATGGAGGTTAGCAGTAGGGTAGTGCAGGCAGATGCAGGCTGGGGATCCTTATATGCGATGGTTAGGAATTTGGGCTTTATCCTGATGGCACTGGTGATCTTCTGAAAGTTTTTGAGAAGTCGTGCAGCAGATATGTACTTTAGAAAGGCTAAATCTAGATTGAAGGAGCGAAGCTAGCACAGGGAGACCAGTTATATGAGGAGATTCTTACCATAACTTCAGAGTTTTTAGCTGAAACATCTGACTGGACTGTCAGAGAATGTGGGAGAAAAGGTACGTTCTGCTTTAGATATGGCAGTTTTGAAATGTTTACTGCAATTGGTGGTAGTTTATCTCAACTATTTTTGCCTCGTGAAATGAGCATTGGGGGAAAGGCAAGGCCAGCTGTTTGAAGTAGCTCACATGGTTCACCTTTGCCTACTCTTCCTCGAGTCATCAGGAGGAGAAAGGTGGACATCCTACCTGTCATATTTTGTGATCCCCTGCAGCCAGGGAATCACTAGGACTGTACTGTGCGGAGGTGGGAACCTTGTTGAGACGAGAGGCCTTAACTCCTGGCAGATGTGCTGCTGTGTGCAGAAGAAGCTGCCCAGTGGAAGGTGGCAGAAGAGCACTGTAGGCGCAGCTTGCTGGTAAGCTTGTCAGCCTTGCTCAGGCATCCACCCTTGGGGAACCCGCACCTACATCGTCATACTCTTTGTATCTAGTCATGTGGTGAGCTTCGGTCACAAAGCCTTCTTTCATTGTGGGTGTCTCTGTTCTCATTTTGGCTCAGAGATGGTAATAGTGTGGGGTCAGAGGGGTTTGAAACTTAAAGGAACCTTAGAGATGATCTAGCCCTGGAGCTTTTTATATGGCAGGCCCCCTTTTTAATGGCTGAAGCCTGGTCTGTGAAATTGACCAAAATAGAGATGGTGTGAATGAAGCAAGGCCTGGGGAGTAGTCACTCTTCTACTGGTTGCTTTTCCTCTATTCACCAATACTTTTAGTATCCTATGTGGTTCCACAGAGCGCAGTATGAGAATCCCTGAGAATTCTGTCTCAGAAAACTGAAGCGCAGGGTGTGGGGGGATGGGCTTTGCTTAAGTCACATGTGAGTCATTATTGATGGAGGCAGGTGTGTATGTCCTTCCCTACCGTGACCCTGTACTCACCAAGTATTTCTTCTCTTTCTTCTGTTTTGCTCTCGCAAACTGCATTTATAATTGTACAGGTAAATACGTTGACCTCACATGGTAAAAAAAACAAAACACCATAGGCTAAAAGTTCTCCTTTCTGAGAGGCAAAGTTGATGTTTTTAATCTTTGTAATGTTCTCATCTGAGTCAAGGGACCTCTTCTAGTCAGAGGTGGTGTGTTTGTACCTGTGCATTATCTGTAGATGGCAAGGGGTGGTTCGACAGCTATTAAGTGCCTACTGTACGGCCTGGCTTGTATCAAGCTCCCAATTGAAACTCAAAGCAGAGTAACACTCTCGGGGACATGGGCACAGTTGTGAATAGCTGCGACTGAGCTTGCCACCTGATTTGGACACTGCCGTTACTTTTATAGACACTGCTGATACTGATTGTTTCCTTTTTTTCACAGTACTTTTGCTTTAGAGCCCTAAAAGACAATGTGACCCGTGCCCACCTCCAACGAATAAGGAGGAATCTCGCTCACCAGCAGCATGATATCACGGTGAGAGTCGGACCTCTTCTGATAACCATTCTCTTTTTAACCTTTGTGATTACAGATTTCTCCCTAGACCTTTAGACTCTGAAACTTTAGGGTCTATTTTCTTTAGCAATCCATACTAGCTGATAGAGAAACCCTGGTTTTTGCCTTGTCGAAGCCTATTTTTTATCTGTTTGCTAAGAAAGTTGATATTTGAGTCAGAGGTCAGGGACAGTAGATTCCAGCCCTGACCTAGGGAATACACTTTAAGTCTATACTCTAGGAGGCTTTGGTTGTGTTTACACTGTAAGTCTGTTCTCTTCAGGGGTTCATATACCTGAGGGCAACAAATGTTCTATGTAGATTGTGTTTCCGGACGTAGAAGGATGGTTTTTTGTTTTGTTTTGTTTTGTTTTTAATTATGAAAATGTTCAAACATAGAAAATATAAAGAATAATGTAATAAACTACTATGTACTTACCATCTAAATTCAACAATTGGTAATATTTGCTTTTTTTCTGAATCATTTCAAAGTTAACTACAAATATCATGACATTTACATCCAAATATTTCAGCATGCATCACCCAAAAAGAACATTTTCTTACATAACCACAATATCAATATGATCCCTAACAAAATGAATACCAGTTCACTATTATCCAATACCCAGCCTATAGTCAAATTTCCACTATTGCCTTCAAAATCTTTTAAAGCTTTTTTTTTCACACCAGGATTCAATTAAGGATTGATTACTACATTTAGTTTTATCTCTTAAGGCTCTTAATAAAAACCCCCTGCCGCCCGCCCCCCCACTTCTTTTGTTTAACATATTTATTGTTTAACTGTGATAGAATACACATAACAAGATTTATCATCTTAACCATTTTTAAGTCTATATTTCAGTGACATTAAATGTATTCACATTATTGTACAACCATCACCATTATCCATCTCCAGAATTTTTTTCATCTTGCAAAACTGAAACTCTATCCATTAAGCAGTAACTCCCCATTCTCGTTCTCCCCAGCCCCTGGCAACCACCATTCTCCTTTGAGTCTTTATAAATTTGACTACTCTAGGTACCTCATGTTGACAGTGTTAGCCCTTCTGTGACTGGCTGATTCCATTTATCATAATGTAGACATTTTTTTTAAATGACATTGACTTTTTTTTTAAAAAGACCAGTTATTTTGTACAGTATTTCATATTCTCGATTTATCTGTTTCCTTTTAATGTCATTTGATTTCCTTGTTTTTAATGTTGTTCCTATAAACTAGAAGTTAGATCTGAGGGCTTGATTAGATCGAAGTTAAACTTTTTTTGGCAAGACTACTTCATAGGCAGTAATATGTGGTAAGATCATTTTTAATTTCTAAAATGATATTGTCTTCCATGAGGCCCAGATTAGGAATAGCTTCTAATTTTCATAGACTGAAAGATCCTCCTTTTTGCTTTTTATGTTGGCCTGGAATAGCTCCATATAGCTTAGCCATAATTATTTTGCAAGCCTGTTATATGCTGGGTGCTCCATATTGCTTAATTCTTGCTTTTGGAGTAAGAATTTGCGAACTAATAGATTGAGAGAGATCATTTTACCTTTTTCCCTAATAAACTTCCATTTCCTTCTTATTTTGCTTCAGGTGCTGCGCAGGTTCTGGAAGCTCTGGCAATCTTGGATTGAGCAGAGGGAGGAAAGAGAGCAGCTCCCCTTACTGCGTGCTGCCTGGGAGCACTACAGGTAGGGCCTCTGCCTTCCCCTTACACCTTCCAGACACCTATTGTGACTGACTCACACTTCTCCAGGAGTGATCACTTGCCCTTCCATGTGTTACTGCAGCAGATTCCGAAAGACCCTACTGTAAGCCAGTGGTTCCTGAGCTTGCATTTTCCTTTTGGTTGATCGGGGAGAGGTATGCTGAGGATGTTCATACTGGTTCTTAACCACCGTAGCTTAAAGTGTGTGCCTGCTAGCTCAGTGCCTCAGCCCTTCAGGCTTTAGGGATGGTCATGTCTTCAAATTCATGCAGCGATACTGTTAAAGAAGAAGCTTAGGTCAGGTGAATATTTGTGGCTTGGTTTTGAAGGGTGCAGAGAGTGTCCTCAGTTTTTTAGGATTAGTCATTTAATTAGTCAGTGTGAATCTCAATATTTAACTGACTCTGTTTGGAGTTACCAGGGTTTACCATTATTCTAAATCCTGATTTACAAAACTGAAATGTGGTTCTCACTCTCAGAATCACTGTGTGAAAGGAGTATGTCCCAGACCTGGGTGGTCATAAATAAGCCCCAGTGTTTGGCCATAAAACCAGAAGGATATTTGGGGACTTCATGCATATTATCTAAGTCCCAGAGACACTGTGGTTGGTGCTCTAGTTAGGTTTATAAGAAAGTTGTCAAAATTTTGGAGCAAACCACCGTGCAAAATCAGGGTTGACGGATTTAACGTTAGATATCAAGTTCTTATTTCTCTCTCTCTTAGAATGAAATCTGTGGGGTGCCTTTAACACTAAAGATGTAACTACACTTAGATTTACCTGTCTTAAAAACAAAACAAAAATTTTAAAACCTAAAACCTGAAAGTTCGATGGGCAGTACCTTGGTATTCTGTGTTTTATTTCAGAATAACATTGCTGTGCAAGTGTATCAAGTTGTGGTTACAGCATACTCAGAAGAGGCGATACAAGCAGGTATGGAGTACTTCATAGCAGATTGCTTTTTGGGCTTACATTCTTGGATCCATTTGTTTTGGGAAGATTCTTGGAAAAGGCCTATGCCTAAGAGGTATTGGTGCTCAGATTTGGAAGAGAGGGTGCTGTAAAAAGCTCAAAGGTTTTTTCCCCTCTAGCAATGTCAGGAAATATGCATAACAGTCATTCTTTCATCTGCTGTGAAAATGCAGATGTTCTCTGAAAGTGATGAACTCTTATCAGCCGTTCATTTTGTTCACACCTTTATTCAAATTAATTTCTTGTATTAGTTAACCAGCCCATGACCCAGTGCGACCTTTAGGAGATTTTAGGAAAGGTGCAGAGCATAAGTGCTGTATTCCAGTGCTAAATAGTGTGAGACACAGATACCCACAGTATGTGAGAGGAGACGAGGGTCAGGTTGATGAATTGGCAAAGCCAGATTAAGAAAGAGATTCAGTTCCATTTAAGAAAGACTTATTGAGCAGCTCCTATGCCTCAGACACTGCGCTAAGCACTGAGGATATGGCTGTGATACAAAGCAGACAAAGCTCCTCTCGCAGGGCTTGTTATTTAGCCTGAGGGTGGCAAATTAGTATGACCTTTCAGGCCAGCTCTAATGATGAGGGGTAGCTGTCTAAAGTGCTGAACTGAGCAGGATTTCGAGGCCATGTTCATGCTCAAGGCAATGTGTTCAACTGATGTCTACGTGGGCATTGCAGTTGGAAGTGCTGCACCTGCCTCTTTTTGGCCATGCCTGGCAGTGAAATGGGGCAAGACACAGACCAAACTCCTTCCAGTTATTTTTGTGCTGCCCTCTCTATCCCCACCTGCATCTGCTGCTAGAGTCTTAACATGTGATTCTAAAGATTTTGGCTGATTTCTCATAGTTTTGGGAGAGAATCCAAAATTTTTAGTGAGGCATACAGACTCCTTTGGGAGCTGGTCCTTGTCTCTTTCTCTGCCCTTTCCAGTTACCACGGTCTCTGTTCCTTCACAATTGTACCCTGACTAATTAAGCTGTCAGTCCTTCGGTGAGTGTATTCTGTCCTCTCCTGCTTCTCACTGTACCTGCACTTCTCTATTCCTTGCTGCCCTTTCAGTTCAGGAGTTACCTCTTCCCACAGCTCCATTCCAGCTGAATCTTTATCAGAGTATTTATCTCATGGTTGTTTACAGGCTTCTCTCCCTGCTAGGCTGTGAGGTTCTTGAGGGTATAGCCTATTTCTTCTCTTTAGCCCAACATAGTGGTCGGCATAGGGTAGGTGCTGACTAATATTTGGATAAATGAATGAATAAATAAGTGAACGTAAAGAACAAACAGCCATTGATTGCTTAGAGTATTCTCTAAGGATGGACTCAGTTCTTGGAGTTTGAATAGTTAGCCCAGGGCATGGCTTGTTTTTGTCAGGCTTGCCTTCCATACCTAGAAAATACTTAGAATGGCTGCACTCTTTGATGTCCCTTTGGATTTTGTGGCTGTTTCTGAAAGAACACTGCCACTTGATTTCTTAAGCTCGTTTAATGCAAACTCAACAAAATGTAAAGAGATCTATTAGAAAAAGGTTTTGAGTGCCAGAGTTGACAGGTGTTTTTATTCAAAGTGGGAAAGAAGCAGAAGGACTCTTTTAGTTCCGTCCTGGCAAAAGAGAGCTTCTTGACACTGGGGCCCAGCATTGGTAGAAGGTCAAGGGTCAGTGCTCTTATCTGTCATACTGTCAGCATGGCCTGCATAGTAGAAGGTCTGGAAAATAGTAAGAGCCCTGCTTAGTTGTTACTTTTTTTTAATCTTTAGTTAACAATCTGAAGTTCATCTCTTCATTTAGATATCCAAGGAACACATCAGTTCTTTCTATTTCAGGAACAGATAAAAATATAGCTTTTTTATTTTTATTTTTTTAAATTTATTTTTACAAATATTAATTATGGGTTTCTTTATTTTTAAAAAGTAATATGTAAAGAATGGCATAATATTTGCTAATTGTTAAGCTGGGCGATAAGTTCATGAGGATTCATTATACTGTGGCTTCTACTTTTGTTTACATTTGAAAATGCCCATAATAAAAATAAAAAGAAAATAGTATATAGACATTATTGAAAATTTTGGAAGTGTAGAAAGACATAAAGAAAAACTAAAAACACCCATCATCTTGCCTCTTAAGATGACATTTGGTGAGTAAACCTGGTATCTTTTTTCCTCTGTGTGGGTAGGAGTGTGTGTACCCATGTATTCACCCACACGTTTGCATACTGTTCAGTTATCTATTGCTGTATAAAAAAATCACCCCACACTCAGCTCAGGACAACTATTTTACTATGCTTAAGGGTTCTGTGGGTCAAAAATTGAGATAAGATATAGCAAAGATGACTAGTTTCTATTCCATGATTATTGGGGCCTCAGCTGGGAAGATTCTAATGGCAGGGAGTTAGAATCATCTAGAAGTTTCTTTACTCACATGTCTGGTTCCTGGGCTGGAATGACTTGAAGACTGGCCTCACCTGAGACTATTAACTAGAGTGCCTACATGTGGCCTCTTCAAGAGGCTTGAACTCCCTCACAGCGTGGTAGCCTCCTGTGTTGCAGCCCAGGACTCCAAAAGTGAGTATTCCAGTAAACAAGACAGAAGCTGTATGGCCCTTTATGGCCTAGCCTTGGAAGTCACATAGTGTCACTTTCACCATTCTCTGTTGGTCAAAGCATTCATTGTCCCACCCAGATTCAAAAGGAGAGAACATACACCACTTCTTAGTGAAGGAGAATCAAAGAATTTGTAGTCCTGTTTTAAAAATCGCCACACATGCATACATGTTTTTTCTCCACAAGGTTTTAGATTATGGAGGCATATATATTCTTATGTCAGTTGCCTGTCTTCCTGCTAATATATCAGTGAAATAGTAGTAGACTTTTATAATTACATAAAAATTTAAAGAATCTATTACAAACATTTTAAACAGAATCAAAAGATATTATTACAGGGTGAGAACAATATTGATAACAGACATGACAAAGGACTAATAAATTTCTTAAGGTTCGAAAAGCCCACATATATATCTTTGAGTTAAATGCTGACATACTAAAACAAGCAATGGGTATAAACACTTAGGACATAGGAAAAAAAAAATTAGATAAATATAAATATACATACACACATAAATATATGAAAAGATGCTTAACCCGCTTTTAATTAAAGTGAAAAATTTTTACCTATAGTTCAGTTTTCACCTATGATGATGACAAAGATTAAAAATAATGCTTTGATCTCATTCTCAATTTTGCGTAGAAAGCAAACCTTCCTCAAGAGTGTGACCCTGAAAGGTCATTTTCTTTTTTAATGTAAAGTATAAATGAAGGTCATTCATCGTTTCACTTTAGCTGTTGCAGGCCAGAGCTGACAGTCACTTCCAGCGGAGAGCCCTGCCTGCGGCCTTCTGGGCATGGAGAAGACTCTGGCGATGGCGCCAGCAAGAAAGTATTTTTAATGCAAGAGCAGCACGCTTTCACAGGTACGCTCTATGGCGCCTGTCTGCATTGGGGCAGGCTACTTGGGTCCGTTTCTGCCACCTTTGTAACCATTTGCTTTTTCGCTTTTCAGCCTCCCAGCCCCCCAGGCCAAGGTCCCTCCTGGTTTTTCAATAATGTGGGCTCATTGATTTAATTTAGCAGGAAGACAGCCAGTATTTTCCCCTGGGAAAATTTTTGTCCATCTTTATTGCACATGCTTTCAAAACAGCCTAGGTTTTATGCCCCTTTCCTCATTACAAGCCACAGGGAGCTCCATTAAAGCTGCCCATTAGCTTTCTGGATCAGAGTGTGGGTGGACCTTGTATTGCTTTGGCAAGCATTCTTGAGTATGATTTCCCTGAAATGCTTGGTCTTGTTCTGCTAGACATAGCTTTTTGAAGTCTTGAAATTATAGTCATCAACAGGATTAAGAAAGGCAAGGAGCAAAGCTATATCATTTTAGCTCCCGCAGGGGCAAATTTCCCCATAGCAGGTCCATACTACATGTTGGTGGAATGTAATAAAGAAATTATTAATCACTGTAGAGTTCCGGTCAAGGTGGCAGAGAATATGACATAAAAATTACTGTGCCAAATTATAACAAATTAATGGCTTTTAAAGGAGAAAACCTGCTAGAATTAAGGGCAGGAATGGAATAATAATCGTGTCATTAGGTGAACATTAGTATAAGTGTAACATAAGATTTTAATCATTTGAAGTTATCCAACTTTGCAAAACTATAAATAAAACAACTCTAATAAAAAAAATTATTAATCGCTGTGTGTCTGCCACTGTGGTGGGCATGGAATGATGGGAGAAAGGAAACAAATAGGCTCGTTTACCTATGGTATCATCATCTTCATTAATAATTTCCTTCTCACAGCGTTCCTGAGAGAACAGGTTCAAAGTGATAAATGTAACACAATCAGTAATGAGCAGAGCCAGGGTTTAAATTCAGATCTCCCTGATTCCAGAGTCCCTGGAGGAAGATCTTTTTAATGACTTTGTAGGAACTTTACATCTTTGTGAGGAGATAAGACTGTTACACAATTGAAACAATTGAAGAACAGTTCAAGGGAATAGATCCTTTTGTCCTCAGTTATGTCAGCTACAAATTCTTCTAGAGCTCAGAGCTGTTGCCTAGGGTAGAACCTGGAGGAGACTTGGCTGTGAGCTGAGGGGGTGAGGATAGATGGTGGGAGTGTGTAGGATGAGGAGAGCCAGGCTGAGAAGACGTCTGATCTATAGATAGATAATGGATGTTTGAGCAGGTACATGCATCTAGTAAAGTGACAGTGTTGAAGAATGACCTGAGTATGGGATATATCCATTTAGGACAGAGAAACAAGAAGAGAGGGACATGCGTTGGGAGAAGTTGCAGTGATCTTGACTTTGGAGGACTCTAAATGCTTGTCTAAGGAGATTAGCCGGAACTTAGGGGCTCCTTAGCACAAAGTCCAAAGACATGTTTTTAGTTGCCAGTCACAGGGAATAGTGGCTGACGGGATAGCATTTACCTCTCTGCCTTTTCTCCTACAGAGAGTGGCTTTGCTTTTACCTAGTTTCTGTATTGAGGTCTGGTATAAGATTCATTCAAAAAATGGCTTCATTACTTAAAACATACACCCTTTGTTTCCTTTACAAATAAAGTCATGATTGATTCTATTGCTTTTTTGTATTTTGGCATGCCGCAGGGACCAAAAATTGAGGGTACCTTAGAAATAGCCAAGAGGAGCTTCTTAAAGGATTATTTGGCGGAGTGGGCTTGGGTGAATTTACAACTATACGCTTGAGACAAAGCTTAGAGGGCGAATTAGAGACAGGGAGTAGCCAGGAGACTTGAAGGATTGCAAAAGCCTGGTTTAGATTTTATCTTGTTTGGTTTAGTTGGCTCTTTGTAGAAAACTTAGTTTTTCAGGTTTCTGCCCTCCCGGTTCATGAGGGAGCATAGTACCTAAGAGCCTGCCTTGGAAGCTGGACAGGCCCAAGTTCAGACCCTTAGTCTGCCACTTGCCAGCTCTGTGACCCTGAGCAAGCCACTCAGTCTTTCTTAGCCTCAGTTTCCTCAAATGTAAAATGGAGATGAATTGATAATAATCCTTATCTCATAGAGTTGTCATGAAACTAAGTGGGATAATCTGTATAAAATACAGAGTGCCCAGCACAAAATATTAATTGTCCCCTGAACCCCCTTAGAATTGAATTGTAACTCATGGTAAATTAGTTTTCACAGGTTTGGTTTGGAGTTTAGCGTATCAGAGTTCCAAATAAATATGTATATTCTCTCTTTCCATAATTCTTAGGGTTTTTTTAATGTTTTAGGAATATGAACAGAATTTATGGTAGGATCTCATGAATTATGGATAAAAATGATAGTGTATTAACCTTCCAGGGAAAGTTTTTTTAACCGAACTAAATTTATGTACTGTTAAAGGCAGAGATGTTAAGTAAACGGTTTGATGAGTTACATACCTGGATAACCAAACCCCAGTCAAGATATAGAACATGTCCATCAGCCCAGAAAGTTCTTCATGTCCCCTTCCCATGGAGTTCTTGCTTTCAGTTATTTTGAGTATATACCTAGGAGTAGAATTACTGGATCATATGGTAATTCTATGTTTAACTTTTTGAGGAATCACCAAACTATTTGGTCCTTTTTATAGTTTTTATTTTTCACTGAAATTCCCTGTCTGGTAATTAATTTTGTTCATCTTGTCATTTAAGAACTCAAAGTCATTTATTAGAGCTGTTTTTAAGTTTTTGTTGATTCCAACATTTAGGTCATTATTTCTGTTGACAGCTTTTTTCCTTTAAAAGGTGTTGCATTTTGTTCTGGCAAGTGGTGGGTTTTGTTCTGGTGGTTCTTGTTGACTCTGTCAAGTCTGGTTTTATTCTTTCTTCGTGTGGGTCTTTTTTGATTTTGCCTTCATTGTTAGGGCATGTCTCTTTTTCCTAAGGCTTAACCTTTCTGAGTTCTGAGGTTCTCAGTAAGCTCCACTCTAAATGGGCTGGAACTCCATCTTCCAGTCCTATCCAACCTCTCTGGTGTCTCCATTTAGCTCTTAGCCCTCCAGCTGCCACTAGGTGCTAGTCCTTGTGGAGTTTACCTGTGTATCCTCAACTGAAGATCTGGGACGGCCTCAGATAGAATTCTGAGTGTTTCTTCTGTGGACTGTGCAAGGTGTCCGTGCGTGTGCCTGTATGTTAGAAGGCCTCCCTTGGCCACAGGCACTCAGGCATTGTGGCAGCCTTGAGGGAGACAGGTGGTTGGGGTTAGGTGTCCACCTGCCCAGGCTTAGGAAGGCCACACAGGTCCACACAGTTTTTCTCCTGTGGTCTGGAACACTAGTCTTCTGCCTCAGCTGAGTTAGGCTAGTGAGGCTGTTATGCTCTGCTTAGTCTTCCTCTCCTTTCCCTCACTGTCCATAAAGTGCCCCAGGCAGAAAGCCCGGGCAGCTAAGGGGCTCACCTTATATGTTTCCAATCTCTCAAGAATCAGTCCGAATTGCCTGTTGTCCAGGATCTGATAACAGTTGCCTCATGTATTTTGCCCCATGGCTTTGCCAGTGCACAGCCCCTGGTGACTGTTGACCAGTTATCCCAATCTCGTTTTTGCAGGTTTTGACATCATTATGGTGAGCAGAAAGGTTGAGACAGAGGTGACAAAGCAGTGGTTCCCAAACCTGTCTCCCTGTCTACCTCACTTGGAACTCTTGTTTTACACACCATTTCTAGGGTAGCCTCAGACCTTCTCAGTCAGCCTTGTGGGTCTGGCATCTGTTTGTAACCACTCCCCGCAAGGATTTGTGTCCTGGCTGATCGGCATGGGCTAGGACAGCTTTCACTAATGATTTCTGGGCATCGTTGGTAATTCAGGTGGAATTGATAAAGAACCAGGGTCTCAAAGTCTGAGACTTTTGTATACTGTCTGAGTGCTTGGCTGACACCAGAAATAACTTGGAAAAGTATTGGGTTGTTTGTGGGTCTTTTGGCTATTGTTTTCTGCTTTCCTTCCCCTCCCCTTTCCTTTTCCCTCATCCAACCTCATTTGTCTCTTAATAGCACAGCGTGGGAAGAAAATCGAATTATTTGGAACTTTTCAATCTTTTGTAGTTGTTTTGTTTCATTTTAAGTGCTTTACTATTATTTTTTTATAGGGAGACATTAGAGAAGCAAGTATTTGCTATTTGGTGGCAGAAGATGTTTCGGCTTCGAGAAAACCGCTTGGCGGAAAGAATGGTAAGTGGTTTTCCCTGAGGAGGTGCCCACGATGGGCAAGACCTGTTTCAAGCCTTTGCGATCACTGTGTCCTCTCCTCAGGACATCGCCTGGAATCCAAACCCATACCAAAGCACGTCCTGCCTGTGTCCAGGATTCACAAGGCAGGGCCAGGGTCTGGGGCATCTGTTTGCTTTGTATAGGTGGCTTCTGGGCCAGGGCAGCTAGCTCCTGAATGTCCATTTCTTTTGCCTTGGTCATTATTTATGGCATGTTGGTTCTTTCTGGCTTCTGTACCCACTCCTTCTTGACCCATTCTGTTCTGTTCCTGCCATCCTGCCACAGGCTATCCTTCATGCAGAGCGGAAGCTTCTGCAAAGGTCCTGGTCTACGTGGGAGCAGCAGGCTGCAGCACATCGTCAGGAGCGGCAATGGCAAGCAGTGGCCTGTGCCCACCACCGCCACAGGCGGCTCATGAAGGCTTTCTGTATCTGGAGGGATAGTGCCCGAGGGCTCAGATCAGAGTGAGTGGCCGCTTTTGCCTCAGGAGCTTTTCCCATCTCAGACCAGTTTTGACATAGTAGCAGCACTGTCAGCTCTTGAGTGCCCATCCAGAGGGTCATGTTAGCCTAGACTCAGACTTTAAGTTCCAGAAATCCAATTGGAAACCATCTAAGTAAAACCAGGGCTATAAGGAGAGAATCCTGGGGTACCACCTGGAACTCCCATCCTCAGGAACTTGACTGGAGACAGACGTGCCCCTTAAAGTGACCATGGCCAAGGAATGGACTAATTGGCCCATTTGAGGATAGTTGACCTCCCTTCCCCAGGAGCAGCAGCTGCGCCCAGGGGCAGGCCGTAGCAGTTATTACCACACCACATGGTCAGGAGGGCAGGACAGACAGCCCACGTGTCCACTGCAGACATTGTCCTGCTTTGGCGCCTTTCTGCATCTACTTTGTACTCTGAGAGGCTCCCTACTTCTCGGACTCTGGCTACATTTAACCTCTTCCTCAGTCACCTGCACATGAGTACGTGTCCGTGGTACTTGAAGCCCTGTGAGGTTGTCCATAAAAATTTGATTATATGAGCACTTTTCTGCGGGGAGAACTCATCCTTTGGCAGCTCTTCCAAAAACTCTTCCGAGGGTCTTAACTTGCCCCCAAATTTAAGAACCACTAGATAGGAGCCAGGGACTGTGAAGGGACGCCCATCAAGAGGGTCTTAGCTGGGTCTGGGCTGCAGCACTGAGCTCTGACTCTCTCCCCACAGAAAGGTGGGCATGGTGCTGGCTGCAGAGTTCCACTCAGCACGGCTCCTGCGTTGGGCCTGGAACAGGTGGAGGGAGGTAAGTCTTTGGCACAGGTGCCACCTATGTGTGGCTTGTAGACAGGTGGAGCCATGTGTCAGCATGACTCAAAGCAGACATATGGCCTCCTCCCCAGTCCCTCAGAAACCACCTGCCTCTGAGTGGAGGGAAGAGGCCAGGCAGCAGATGATGAGTTTTAACCTGGTTTTGTGAGATAATTGGCTCAAAACTTCTTTTAGGTGCTAGGCTTTTCTTACTTGAACTTACTGAATCTAAAATTCCTGGCCTAACCATTTATAGGCATCTTACTCTGGGTAAAAAATGTTTATGCTGACTTGCTGGAGCATTTACCCTAAGTCAGGCACTTGCCTCATTCCCACAAAACCCCCAAAGATACCTATTTATAAATGAGAAAGCTGGGGCTCCCAGGTTTCGTACCTTACCCGAGCTCACCCAAACTGCATGTAAGTGGAGACAAAGCTGAGCCCGCCCCACTCGGCCTTCGGTGGCCACCTCTCTTCTTTGTCTACAGTTCCTGGCCCTGCGGGGTGCTGAGCAACAGAAGCTGATGCGAGCAGACCTGCATCGCCAGCACATCTTGCTGCACAGGGCGCTGCAGACCTGGGGGGTAGGAGCTGCTGCTTTCCTACAAATCTTGCCTTTGCCGGGTGGGGGAGGGGCAGGGTTCTGGAGACTTTGTTTCTCTTCCTTGTTCTTCGCTCCTTGTTCTTCGAGCCCTGCCCTTCTCAGAACAGAGTACTTTCACCAGCTGCAAACAGAACAAGTACCCTGGACACTGGGTCTTATAACCACAGGGTTAAATTCTTCCATCCCTCCTCAGTAGAGCACAAACAAGAAAATGAAATATAAGTGCTATCTGGGGTCACCAGCCTTACCATCAAAATGGCCCCTTGTCCAGGCGTCCAGTGGTTTGACTTATTAGGTAAGGACTTAGCAAGACAGTCCTCTCCCTGTTGTTTGAGTGGTCTCCTGGTCTTAGACCTTGGGCCTTTTAACCTCCCTCAACTCTCTTGTGAGCTCTGGGCATTATAGTCCCTGTTGAGAATGTACTTTTGAGGCCTGTCTGGGAATAGGGAGCGCTGTGGGTCCAGGGGCAGCCTCCAGCCTTCCTGGTCTCCTGCAGACCTACCAGAGCCAGGTACGGAGTGTCCTACAAGAGGTGGCAGCCAGGGAGAGCCAGCACAAGAGGCAGCTGCTACGGTGAGTCTCCCAGCGTCTCCCAGGCCCAGCCTGAGGATCGGGGAACAGATTCTAGACCAAGGCAGGTAGGGAGTTTTATCCAGGGCCAGGCAGAGGACAGGCCTGGCTGGCTACCTTGTGCTGTTCATAGCATAGCTTTGGCTTTTTCACAGTGAGCACTTCATTCACTGGTTCACCTCTTATGTCTTGAATCCAAGCTGTGTGCAGAGCAAAGACCTCTGGGAAGCAGCTCTCACCTGGATTTCTGTGAGATCTCCTGCTTATCTTGGTTCTCTGAGTACTTTTCCCTCCCCATTTCAGACCGGGAAGATTCAGCTTCTCGAGGGGCCATTTCAGCACCTCTCCTGCTCTAGAAGCTGCCTCTCAGTTCCCAGTCAGTTGCTAACCCCCTTGGCTCTCTGGGCCTTTCACTGACTCTCCAGAGTCATCTCTTCACCCTCAGGACCGTCTGCATCTGCGCCACCCTTGGAGGTCACTCTCACTGCCTTGGCTCCAGCTCCCTAATGAGCCCATCCTCCAGCACCTGCTAAGCCAAGCTCTAAACTCATTCCTCCCTGGCGGGCCTCCCTCATTCCTCTCTGTCTTTTCCTTCTTCTGATTTGTTCAGCACACACTATTCTAGTGGATGGTGCCCTTTGTGGACTTTAAATAGCGCCGTCCCTCCTTCAGAGTCCCATAAAGTGCCTACCCAGCTCCTCGGAGTAGCATAGAAAGAGGGAGTCCCTGAACTAACTCAGCACCCAGGCAAGGCTCTGAGGTTCCAGTACCCTTCCTCCAGCTTCCCTGTTTTTCTGTGCCTCCCTAATCATGGCACGAGTCACCTGTATTATCATAGCCTGGTTACAGCTGTGTTCTCCGTTGCACATAAATGGGTGAGGATGTAGTGTTTGGTCTTGTTCACCATGGTGTCCCCAGTGCCTGGCACAGGCAGGTACTCAGCAACTGTTTTTCGCACATCTTTGTCAACATAATCATGGCTGTCAGTGAAACACGTTCGCAGGCATAAGGCATTCTTGATTCAGGAGTGGGCTGAGTAACCAGGAATGAGTCACAGAAACACCCACTGTCTCTTCATACTGGTGTCACCCCCATCTCTGGCCTGTGTACTTACAGGGATGTATTACATCGCTGGAGAGAGAACACCGTGGCCCGTGTGGACGAAGCAAAGAAAACCTCTCGAGCAAGGGCTCACTACACAAGGACTTTGTGTTTCAAGGTGAGGCATGGGGAGGCCATCTGGTCACCCAGGAGGGTTTGGGACCAGATTCCTACGAGGCAGTGGTGTGGGAGGTGGTGCCAGAGATTTGAACTGAACAAGGAACCCGGAAAATGGGATAACTCTCCTCTGCTGTGTGAGCAGTTGGGTTTTACTTATTTTATTGAATTATTATTCATTATTTATTAAAACAAAAACATGGTACATGGTGAACTGTTTTGTATCAGAACCAGTATTTTCTATATATGTGGAATTTTCCGCTGGGACGGACCGTGTATATCGCCACACCTCTGTCTCCTCATCTGTCATAAGAGAATGCTTGTTCCTGCTCATCGGCTTTCAAGTTTCGTGGCTGTGGGACTTTTTAGAAAACATAGAGCATCCCAGGAATGTGAGGCCATTGGTCATCGTTGGTTGGAAGTGGCCCCAAAATACCATGTGGTGGAATCTGGTCCTAAGTGCTAGGGGAGAGAGGGAGTGGCAGGATGTAGCTGCGGGAAGAAGACATATTACAGGATAGAGGGGACACCTACAAATGAAATGACAGGTGGTCCCTGGACTCAGGGATGTTTTAGAAGAAAGCCATTTGCTGGGATCCTGTTGGAAGGCCGGGATGGTCCAGACAACTTCAGAGTGTCCCGCAGATGAGGAACAATTGCATACGGTCAAGGCCCGGTCTGTTCAGGCTGGTGTACGACCCCCGCCCTGGAAGAGGGGTCAGGACTCTTTGCTTGGCTTCATGGCTCAGAAAGGAGGAGGCCTTTTAGGGAGGAGTGGAGTTTGTGACTGTGTGGGGAGCAGGCACCAGGCATTCCCCTGGCTGCTGCACTTCCTTTTTAAAGGGCTCTGTTGGTGTGATTTCATTAAGTCTCACGTACGAAAGAGTGCATGTAATGTTTGGCTTCTGTGTAACAAATAATATTAGAACGAGTCTACGGCCATGCTACCCTGAACAAGCCTGATCCCATCTGATCCCGGAAGCTAAGCAGGGTCGGGCCTAGTTAGTACTTGGATGGGAGACCACCTAGGAAGACCAGGTGCTGTAGGCATAAAAAATAAGGGATTGTAAGCTGACAAGGTCCTTGCAGTCTGTGAGGTCAACCAAGGGTTGCCTCGCCTTATACATACGTATGTACGTACATACATACATGCATACATACATATATACATACATATATACATATGAAAGTCCATTTACTTCTTTATGGTATGAAGTTGAACTTCTGGTAGAAAAGTCCCATTACGCGAGATACTGGGCTTCCTCTGAGGGGACTGGAGGCTGTGTCCTGTTGCCTGTGGTCTGTGGTCTGTGGTCTGTGGTCTGTATGGGGAATGGGCGCTTCTGGAATGTGTTGGGTGCTGTGAGTCCACCGCTTGGCCTCATTTTATGAAGAGCTGCCAGTAGAGCTGGGGTGCCCCCAGAAGTCAGACTATGCTGTGATCACCTCTCTTTTTGTCTGCCACTTAGGTCCTGGTCCAGTGGCAGGAGGCTGTGGCGGTGCAGATATACTACCGACAACAGGAGGCCTGTGCCATCAGGGAGGCCCAGAAGGTGCTGGACCGGGGTAAGCGGGGTCCCGGAAGCTGAGCATTGCGAAGGACCTGGATCTGCAGTGGTGTGCTATGTATTTACCCCAAGTCTTTGTCTCCTTCTTATGTATATTAGTTTCCTGTTGCCGAGGTAACAAAGCACCACAGACTGGGAGGCTTAAAACAACAGAAAATTGTTCTATCAGAGTTCTGGAGCCCAAGTCCAAAATCAAGGTGTTGACAGGGCTATGCTCCCTCCAAAGGCTTAGGAAGAACCCTTTCTTGCCTCTTCCAGCTTCTGGTGGCTCCCAGCAATCCTTGGCATTCCTTGACTCGTAGGCACCACTCCAGCCTCGGCCTTTGTTTTCACAGTCACATGGCTGTCTTCCCTGTGTGTTTGTGTCTCTTTATATAAGTACACGTCCAGTCATACTGTATTAAGAGTCCACCCTACTCCAATACAATGTCAGTTAATTGTACTGCACTAATCTTTTTTCCAAATAACATCAATTCTGAGGTTCTGGGTGGTCATGAATTGGAAGGACATAACTGTTCAATCTAGTACATCATAGTATTCTCTTCCCAAATGATTGCCAATCAGTTTATGTTAAAATAAAAGGCCAAGGCTTGAGATCTGCAGGCAAATAAGGAAATGAAGGTGAAATGAAGGAATTCAAAGTGGTTAAGGTGGGGTGGTTTTGATGGCTTCAGTGGCTGATGCTTGTCAGGTCAGCCCCATCGTGAGGGGTCCTGCTTCCTTGCATCCTTGGGCCCTTGTAAGTTTAGAGAGCAGGGACCTGCTCTGTTGGCTTCAGGTAGTCCATCTGCTGAGACGACAGCCTGGAGAAGACAGTCTGGATGGGAGCCGCTGCTCACAAGACAGTGGAAACAGACCCACGGCCTCACAGTGTGGGGATCCAACACTATGAGGAGACAACCCATGGTTAGAATAAGTGAAAATACAAATGGAAATGGTTTAAGTCAGACCATGGAGAAAACAAATCAAGTTATGTTGGCTTGATGGAGTTTGCGTCAATTCATCAGCTTTGGTTTAGTTGCCTCCTGTTGTCGGTAGTATATCTGCACCGCCACAGCCTCCTGCCACTGGACCAGGACCTAAGTGGCAGACAAAAAGAGAGGTGATCACAGCATAGTCTGACTTCTGGGGGCACCCCAGCTCTACTGGCAGCTCTTCAGGACAAATTCATCAGCTTTGGTTTAGTTGGCTATAGTGTGTGTGTCGATGAACACAGACTCCACTTTCCTCTAGACAGAACCCTGGGGTTAGACATCCTGCTCCTGCTCCACCTGTGACATGCTTCTCTGTGTCCTCAAGTTGCCCCTAACCCTAGAAATGAGTGCTCTGTTTCTAGTTCACTCCCAAGAAAGAAACCGAGGGGCTCAGCCTATCCCTTGGTCTCTGGACAGAGCTATGGCACCCAGTGCAGCCCAGGCCTCGCCAGTTTGGGTCAGGTGCCAGCTTCCAGCCCAGGCAGCCACATGGGGAGTTAAGGTGATAGGCACAGGTGCTGCCCAAAGCTGACTGTCTCTACAGCACTGTGGGGCAGGCAGTGTGTGGCAGTCCCTGGGATTGTACACAATGGATGATACAAGGGACTTGGAAGACCATGTGACAAGACACTGTTCTCAGTACATAGTAGATGTGCATTTAATACCTAGGACCATTTCTTGGCTTAATTAAGGCCTCCGAGTTACAGGCTCACCTTGGCAGCCCAAGCATGGGGCCAGGTGCTGGAGGACAGACTAGGGGCAGGGTGTCATAAGTCTTGTTAAACAGGGTGCTTAAGAAGTATTGGTGGGGTCATATGCTAGCTGCACGACCTGGGGCAAGTCCTTTGCACCTCAGTTTCTCCATCTGTAAAGTAGGGATAATGGTGCCTGCCTCTTGGGGTTGTCATGAGGATCCAATGAGACTAATGTATATGCGCTTAAAGCATGGCCCAAGAAGTGCCAGCACTTAGTACTAACACTTGGCCTCCAGGCTTGTGAATACCACCTTCCCTGCCCGTCTGGCAGTGCTGGAAGGCACCCCATATTGGCATCAGTGCCCTGGTATCAACCCTCTTCTGTTGTCTCTGAAAGAAACTGCTTTCAGGGCCTAAGAAAAGAAAAAATCCAAAGTAAAATCAGCAGAAGAAAGTGTTTGCTTCCTCAGGAGACAATCTGGGGACACAGAAACAAAATGCAGGATGTGGTTCCTGCCTGTGGAGCCCGGGCGCCAGAGGAAATGGCTCAGCAGACGCCGCGCCTCCTCCAAGGCCTGGCTGGGGCTGTGTGTACTTCTCTGAGCCTCATTTTCCTCTCTGGCAAAATGGAGCTGCCACCTCCCACTCTGTCAGACCAGAGGTCTTCTAGGTCACCCAGCAGCATCTTGCAAGTGGGCCTTTGTGGGGTCGCAACAGCAAACAGCAGACCTGGTTCTGGTCCCTAGGGTCTCATAGTTGCTCAAGGTGACCAGAGCTGTCCTTAGTTGAAGAGTAGCCACCGTCCACATGTAGTGGTTTCACCACGTGTGGACTGACACCCCCGCTCTCCCCACACAGCCCTCTCCGTTCTCCTCTCTATACGTTGACCATGGCATAGTCGTTTGTATAAATCCTGTAAAAGAGCAAACTGACTTGAATCTGTCTTAGGCCGTCTCAGGACCTGGTTTCAGTGCTGGCGGGACCTCTGCCGGAGGGCAGCCCAGCAGAGAGCCCAGCTGGAGAGGGCGGCACAGCATTACCGCCGGCAGCTGCAGCTGCAGGGCCTGGCCAGGTGGAAGGTGCACCATCTGGGCTGCCTCAGGAAGAGGGTGAGGCAGGCAGCAACTCCCCTGTGTGGTGGAACTGTTCAGGCCAGGAAACCACCTCCCAGGAAGGAAGAGGTCCTTCCTGCAGAACGCAGAGCAGCCAGTATGGGTGCTGGGCGGCCTGGGGTCCTGCGGGCACAAGCCTGCAAGAGCCCTTCTGGGATGGCTGGGGGAAAGCCAGCTTTGGATCGGGCCTCCCTGGGTAGAAAATGGCTCAGCAGAGAAACTGGGTTTACTCTGAACCATGGCTTGTCAGAGCTAGGGGATCTGTGGAGTCACCTAGAAGCCCCTGCCTGGTCCCGGAGGCCCTTAGCTTGACCCAGGACCTTTCACTTGGGCCCGCAGTCTCACCCTGTGGCCGCTCCCTGATGGCCTGGGCATGGGGCACCTGATGTGCCTCCTCACAGCTCCCCATACGCCTGTTCTCCCCTCAGATCCTGCAGAGACAGGGTGCCCAACTCCTGGCCCAGACACTCAGCCGGACCTGCTTCCACCAGTGGAGACAACAGGTGGGAGCTGTTGAGCCCCTTTCCCTCCCCTGCCCACCACGCCCCCAGTGACTTCTCTGCATCGCCAGCTTTCTTCCACCTGTGACCTGTATTAGGCCAAGTCATTTCAGGGCCCTGTTTTTAGAGTGTCATATTAAAAGAATACGTCAGGGTAATATCCAAAAATTAAAATACCAGGCAGGATTGCATCCTGCTCAGCAAACCTTTACGCGTCCCTCTCACTGGATTGTGTAGCTTTTCTCCTGTGAGCAGGGCACCCTACCCTTACTGATTTCCTCCCCCAGTACTCTTTGCCTTTCTTCTTTCCGGAGGATCATTTGTCACCCACCCCCTCAGGGCTTGGCAGGGAGGGGTCTGAGAGTGACCAGGGCCCCCTTTAGGTGATTTTTCTGTAATCTCTGACTTCTGTCCTGCAGCTGGTGAACAGGAAGCAGGAACAGCAGGGCACGGCCCGGGCCCTGTGGTTCTGGGCCTTCTCCCTACAAGCAAAGGTAATGGGGTCTCTTCATCCTTCTGCCCCTGCTCCTCCCAGGAAAGGACCATGCCTCAGTGGAGGGCAGGGTGGGCACAGCCCCTGGGGGAGCCTAAACAGGGAGAGCTGGGCCTCACCTCCTCCTCTCCCTGGAGGTGTGGGCCTCGTGGCTGGGCTTTGTGCTGGAAAGGAGGAGAAAGAAGGCGCGGCTGGAGCGGGCGGTGCAGGCCTACCACCAGGAGCTCCTCCAGGATGGCGTCACGCGCCTCCTGCGGTTTGCAGCTGGCACAAAGGCCTTCCGGCAGCAGATGCATGCCCAGCAGCAAGTGCAGGTAGGCCTGGGAGCCCCACCTTCTCATGGGGAGTGGGCAGGACATGGCATGATCTGACAGTGGGTGTTGCAGGCAGCTCACAGTCTCCACCGTGCAGTCCGTCGCTGTGCCATGCTCTGGAAGCAGAAGGTGCTGGGGGCAGGCAAGGAGCCTCAGCCCCCTACATCCACCGTCCTTAGCAGGAGAGTGACGTTTGAGGTTCCCCTTCCCGACCATGTCATTGCTGCAGCTGGGGATGCCACCCTGGAGACCAAGAGACTACGAGCTCCTTGGCCTCACGGGGCTCTCGGCAGCCTGGCCCTGGATGCCGGGGACCCCCAACTCCTGGAGCTGTGAGTAGCCCATCTCTTACTTCCACTCAGGACAAAAGCTTGGATTAAATAGGAGGGAGGACCCTGAGAGTCACTGCTGAGATGCTGGGCTCTGTCCCTCCCAGGTGCTGGGAGAGAATGTACTTAGCAAGAGGAATAGCTGTAGGGCAGCCCTCCTGCCCCCAGGCCTGCCAGTGTCCCACTTCTCCCCTTAAAGCCAGGAAATGGGCTCCCTCTTGGAAACCTCACTTTTTGTGCCCTAGCCCCATCCCCACACACCATGCTGATGTAGCTGTTGGCTTTCAGGGTGACCAGTGCTTCCTGAGCCAGGAAGAAAGGTTGCCGGCGGGGAGAGGCAGCATCCTGGGCCTTGGCCCTGCTCCACTTGCCTTACCCCCAACTCCTGACCCTGATAAGCCTGCTCCCTCATGACATGGGACCAGCACCTGCATTGCCTGGGTTACTGTAGAGGTTAAATGAGAGGACATGGGTGAGGCACCTGTGGCATCAAGCTCGCTTCCTTGGAATTGCTCGAAGTTCCATGTGGCCCAGGCCCACCCTAACTCACCTGCTGACCTTGGGCAAGAACCTCTCCTTTGGCCTTTAGTTTCCCTATAGGATTGGAGGGGCTGGACTAGGTGACCCCGCTACCCCACAGATGTCTCAGGCCCCTGGCAGCCCCTGAGCAGCCTGGAGGAACAAGCCCACATTTCTTCCCAGCAATGCTGTGCGCTTAGCAAGGAAGCAGCCGCGACGCCCAGACTTCCTGCTGGAGCCCTTACAGAGCCAGAGGCCCTTGCGGTATGGCACCCTGCGGGGCAGGAGTAGGTCATGTGATCCTGGGCTAACTCCTATCCAGGGCCTGTGACTTGGGGTCTGAGGGTGGGTGGCCCCCTTTCCTTCCTGCTCAGGATACTGCAGCTTGACCAGCTTCTGCCTTCCCTCTGCTCAGGCCTGAGGTGCTGAGGGAGCAAGACCTTGGCATGGCTCAGCCAGCAGGCCCTTCCCTGACAAGGCCCTTCCTGGCAAAGGCCCAGAAAACACTGATCCCAAGCAGCCCTCTGCCCCAGCCTGGTGCTCTGCCCAGTCGCCCTGGCCTGAAGTTACCCCCCACAGCAAGTACAGGCCTGGAGCTGCTGCCGCCTTCCTCCTTCATGTTGCGTGGGGTGGATGCACCCACCAGAGTAAGTCCTCCCTGGTCACCTGGGGTCCCATTTTCTCATCTGGACTTTGGTGCTGTAGCCAAAGGTATACTTATTGCCTCTGGGATACTCCTGGCTCTGGAAGATGCAGGGAGGCCACTCATTCATTCACCAAGTGTAGGTGCCAGTGTCCTAGGGACACAGTAGTGAACGCCTGCGAGACTTCTTGCTCATGAGGTTATATATATCTTTGTGAGGATCCCCACTCAGATAGAGGCTGCAGATGATGCAGGGCCATGCAGGCCCTGGTCAGTTTGGATTTTAATGAGTAGGAAGTAGGGGAAGATGGTGGCTGCTGTGATCTGATGACACTGCAGAAGGTGCTAGTGGCCGCAGACTTGGCAGGACTGACTTTGAGGGGTTTGGTAAAGGTGAAAGAAGGAATCTGGTTTGGCTCCCGGGTGTCTGGCTTGGATAACTCAGGGAATGAGTTCTACTGAAAGAGGGAAAATGGGGTGAGGCCCCTCTTGGGGAGAAGCATGAAGAGTGTTTTTGAACCTGTCAAATTTTGAGATAAAGCAACAGGATTGAAGCTGGCCTTCAGGGAAGGAGTCGGGACTAGAGATCAAAACTGAGAATCGTAGTATAGATTGATGGTAAAGCCCCAGAAGCCAATATAGGTCACCTGGGAGGAGTGGGTGACATTGAAGTTGAGGACTCGGCATGGAGGAGAGAGCACGAGCTCTCAGTGATGGAGGCGACAGCAGCGGTATTGGGCCACCCCAAGGAGCTGGTGCCTGAAGAGAGCTGTGGGAAGGGTGAGAGGGTGAGGGGTCATAGGAGAAAGGACACTGTCGTCACCAGGAGGGAATGGAGGAGGGTTGTAGGTGGGTGATTGGATAAGAACAGTTGCCTCTACTTTTCTCACTGAAAGGCAAGGTCACAGCTCAGTTGAGGCATGAGTGAAAGGTCAGTAAGGCTTGAAGCTGATGCTTGGGGCAGTGCTGAGGCAGGCTCTAAGGAAGGGGTAAGACAGGACTGCAAAGGCCTGGTTGCTTGTGAGACTTTCTCCATTGGTGTTGAGTCATAAAAGGCAGAGCCAGGCCTCCGAGGGAGCTGGCTGTGGGGAAGCCCAGTTCCTGGGCCCTCCCCTAACCTCCCCCTGCAGTGGGCGGCCTTGGCTTTTTCCACTCCCCTGCTCAGTGTCCATCCTTCCTTTACAGGCTTCAGCACAGCCGACCTCCCCTGGACTTACACCCCAGGCCCTTCCACCCCTAGCCAGTGTCCCCAGTCCCCATCTGCTCCTTCCTGGGGACTTCACAGGCACCCAGCCTGGCTCTGAAACCAGAGGTGTGTACCTGAGGCCTGTCAGCGCAGCAAGTACTCGGGCTACTCCTGGCACCTGGGCTCCCTCAGTTCAGCCTGGGCCCAGCCAAGAGGGTGGTCAAGACCAAGTTTACTCTCTTGTTGCCATGGGCCACACTGACCTGGAGGCTGAGCTTGAGGACATCCAGCGGCAACTGCAGGACTACCAGACCATGAAGCAGAACCTCTGGTAAGAACCGGAAACACCCCTGCTATCCACCCACACTGTGCACTGCCAGTCCCCCATATACCTCTCAGTCCTGCTCAGGAAGGCCAGGTTGGCCTTACCTGTGGGACAGAGGACAAAGCTGGCAAGTGGTCTACCCAGTGATTGTGACATGGGACAAAAAGGGCCCAGGAAGACAGGCCTGGGCCCCAGCTGCACACAGTGAATTGCCATGTCTTGCCTGTGGTTTGGGTCTGTAGCACGGGTCCTCCCGGCTGGGGACTCTCACCATGAGTAGCAACCTTAGAGGGACAGGGAGGGTTTCTGCCTGGGCTCACCAAAGTTGCAGTCTGCTGGAAGGTGGAGGCTGGAAGAGGTGCTCTCCTCCCTCCACCCAAATCAGAAGTAGCTGTGTGTTTTTCCCCAAGCCTCCACCAAGGGCCCAGCCAGGCAGACAGCAGGTGTCTCACTTCCTCAGGTCCTACCAGCGGCAAGCGAGTAGCTTGCGCCGGTGGCTGGAGCTGAGCCGGGAGGAACCCAAGTCTGAGGACCAGGAAGCAGAGCTGCAGGTGCAAGAACAACTGCAAGAGGTGAGGCCCCAGGCGGTCCTGGGATGGGCTCTGGCTGTGCTGCCTCTCAGCTCGGCCTGTCCCTTCCTGGCCCCCAGGTGGAACTACAGATCCAGCAGCTGGCTGCAGAGCTCCAGGCCCGGCGCCAGCCTATCAGTGCCTGCAGTGCCCGTGTCCAGGCCCTGCGGCAGGCTCTGTGCTAGAGCCATCGCCCCAGGGAGGCCTCAGCCCACCTCCAGGAACAGACTACAAAGCTAAAATGTTTTATTTTTTTATTTCAAAATGTTGCAATTAAATGAATTACTGTTCAGAAGTCTCCCACTTTTCATACAAAAATACTGTGCTACTGATACAGTTGAAAAAGTTCAAATGGCTTCTCCTGCAGGAGAAATTCACAGAGTCCCCAGGAGACGTGAACCTGGCCTTGTCCCCATCATCAGTGGCTTCCTAAGGCCTACACACCTGGGGACAGGTTTTCTAGGCACTGACCCTGCCTCCCCACCCAACCCAATATACCAAGGGTCCTCTGCCACCAACAGAAGCCCCTGAATCAATAGCAGCAACTTTCCCATATTTAACATAGGTCTAGATCTGGGGGAGGGGATATAAGCTCTCCCTGGCCTAGCTCAGCCACCACTGTGCCTGTCTCATTCAAATGGATTCAGTAATCGGTCTTGCCTGCCGAAAAGAACTTGCCAGCTCCAGGTCACTCTCATCAGGGTCTGCAATGTGCCTCACCATTAGTCACCATCCTCAGAAGACGCTGGCAGTTGGGTGATACATTCAGCCACAAGAGTGAAGACAGCTTTTCCCCATGAGTAGGGTGGAGTGAATTTGGGAACAGAAAGTGGTTGCATTAAAGGCCCTGCTTTGGGACAGGCCCACAGTCAGTGCCAGGAGGCACCCCATGCAGGGTAGACCAAAAGCAGTTATGGGAGGAGCAGCAAGAAGGTACATTACCACTTACCGTCTTAAACGGAAACCAGACCAACTGAATGCTTAGCCAGGAGACGTAGGGTCTCCAGTTTATACAACAGAGGTTAAAACCTCCAAAAGGGAATTTGAGATCATCCTGGCACTTAACTTTCTCTTTAGGGTGGGAAGAGGGGATGCAGTAGGTCTAGGGTAGAGTAAGGGCTCTGACTTCCTCATCTGCACCTCTGGGATAGCAGGAACAGAAGTCACCCAGGTCCTGCCTGGTCAGACCCCATGGCCCCGAGAGTCCCCTCTCTGGATAGCCACGGAGGTTCTCCTCAAAGAGACCCCCCTGTTTCTGTTTGGAAAAAATCCCTCTAGCTGAAGCCAGGAAAGTTGCTCTAGAGGGAGCCCAGAGCCTCTCCAAATCGGATTTTCTGTCCCGCTTTCAGCTTGAAGTCGAAGTCCTTGGGGGCCTCGAAGATAAGCACGATGGTGGAACCCAGGTTGAACTCGCCCAGGTGCTCGCCCTTGCGCATGGGGATGCCCTCCTTGTTGGCGTGCGTCACGAAGCTGAAGTCGTTGTAGGAGCCCTTGCTATACTCTGGGCTGTTTGTGTGCAGATCCTGGGGGAGGCCAGGCACACAGCATGTCAGACCTTCTCCCTGGACCTTGAACAAACCTCTGCTGCCTGTCCCAAACTCAGCTTGGAAAGGGAGGTGGGGACAGCAATTCAGCCCATAGGCTAGGTCTAACCAGATAATCCCGGACACCAGCTATGAACTGGGCCACTCAGGGACATGGAGGAAGCAGGTCTCTGTTCTCCAGCATGAATGGTGCTGCCAGACCAGCACCCAGGGTGGGCAAGGGGCAGTCACAAACCGACACCAAGAAAGGCAGTGCTGTGGGCGGTGACCACCGCCTCACACACTGGGCCTCCAATCAGCACGCCCCACCCAAGATCAATATTCCCCTTTGGTTCCCAGCAGAAGCAAAGTGCCAGGCTGGAAGGTTAAGTCCTTCCCTCTCCAGCCACCTCCAGAAGGGCAAGTAGCAGCAAGTATGTGTGGAGGGGCCCAGAGCAGGAGCTCAGGGCCCAGTCCTTCCTAGAAATTAGTCATGATGGACCTGGCTGCACAGGAGACAGGGCAGGGGGACCCCAAGTGGCCCAGCCGTTGGGCTTCAGCAGGGTCTGAGCTCTGCTTACCCGATCGAAGTAGATGCGGATGGAGCCCACATTGGTGGCCCCCACGGCTGTCAGCGAAAAGAAGCCATGTTTCCAGTCCCCAGTCAGGACTACCCGCTCATTGTGGCAGAAGAGCTCTTTGATCCAACGGGCCATGCCGGGATTCACAGACATCAGGGAGCCTGTAAAACAGGGACACTGTTACTCTCCACCCAACGGAAGGACCAGCTACCCAGAGCCCAGCGTCACCCTCATGTCATTTCAAATACAGAGTGGGCTGGACCCTCATTTCCCACTCTTGGCCAGACTAAAGCAGTCACCTCCCAGCTTTAGCACCCCAAATCTGCAGCCTGGATCTTTTGACACCTAGAAGCTGAGGACATTCGTCTGGGGCTCACAGGAGTAGCTCTTGGCCATGTGCCAGCCCTGGCTTACCTGGGAAGTGACGCCGGTGGGACACAGTCCAGTCTGTAGGGGAGTGGAAGCAGTGGTAGTCCCCAGGGGCCAGGTAGATGACGCAGTGGTAGAGCTCGTTTCCTTCTCGGGTGACCAGCTGGTTCTTAAAGGAGCTGCAGGAGGTGTCTGGAGGGGGCAGACACAAGGGCCAGGTTCTCAGACAAGCACCTGACACAGGGCCTGTGTGCAATCTAGACACAGGGAGGCCCCGAAGCTCTGGGCAGAGTGATTCCAGGCCCAGGGCCAGCTCTCAAGTTCAACAGCCTTCCCAGCATCCCTCCGCAACCCACTCCCAGCCTTCACCCTCTGACCTCCAGCCCTGCCACAACTTGCAGGACCATCTGGCTGCGAGCAGGCCAGGACCCACCTGGTGAGAAAGGCAGGTCCCCTGCAGAGGTACGTGGGCCCAGAAACGACTCCAGTGAGTAGGTGACCCCCTTCACCTGCTCTACCTCACAGTTCTTCACCTGCCCAAAGTTGAGGATTTTCCCATCTGATGGGCTGATCTGGAAGACAAGGAGAGGCTTGCTGCCGGGGAGGGGACACAAGAAGGGAAGGGGACACAAGGCAGGGCCTGCTCCTCCCTGGGAGGTACGCCCCTCCTAGGCTGCCCTTGGAGGCTGCTGGGACTGGTTCCCAAAGGCACAGGCAAGATCACGTTTCTGGAGGGAGGAGTGGAAGGCAGGGTCGAGGCTCACCACGCTATGCAGGCCACACACGGGTCGGGCCTGCGGCTTCAATTTGCGACGGAAGAACTCGCTGAGGTTGCGGTAGTGGTGCAGGTCCTCCACGGCAGCCTCCTTCATGTTCACCCCAAAGGTCCAGATGTACAGGCTGTAGACGGGCCCGCGTAGCCAGTGGGGCAGCTCCACCTGGTTGAGGCGGCCCCAGGCCCGTGACAGCAAGCGTGTTGGCACCGATTTGTACAGGGCCACCTGCAGGCCACAGGCAGGCAGATGAGTCAACCACACTTCAAGTCCACTGTCCCCCCACAGCTGCCTCCCACCATGGAGGTCACCTCCAGAGGCCTGGGCACCCCACTGTAGCTTTGTGGTGTGGTTGTTTCTCACTAGGAACCAGACTGAGGCTGCCAAATAGTCTCACAAACTTGAGTACTGGCTGAGACTGTGACATAGTAACTTACAACTCAGGTGTTTCAGTTATTTTATACAGAAGTGAACAGCAGCCACCGTAGTCCCTAGATAAAGACTGCCCAGCACAGCCTTACTTCTTGAAGCAGGGGAGGGAGTGTAAATGGATCTGATACCATCACAGACAGGCTGTGGCAGGAGGCAGTGCTGCCTGTGTCCCAGACCACGGAAAGGAGCAGGAGCGCCCCGGGCACACGGGAAAGTCTACAGCCCAAAGTGCATATCCTCGTCCTAACAGGAAGCAGGAAAACACACCTCCTCCTCCCAAAGTCAGAGACTTTGGCATCACACAGATTCACTGTATCACCGTCACCAGGGCCAGATTCAGGGCCTGGATATGCCCTGTAGAGCCCTGCCTGGCACTCGAGGTGTTCTATAACGGGCCAGTCCACAAAGCTGTCTGCACCTGGGCTCCTCCCTGGAGACACAGGGAATTGGCCCCCTCAGCCAAGCTCTGAGGGCCAGGAGACTCTTCCAGGTGCTGCTGGTGCAATGGGACCTGCATCTAATTGGCAGCTGCTGCTTGTCTGAACACAACCAAATCCCCAAGGTGTAGAAGTAATTTCATTCCACCTTAAACACCTCGAGGAAGTATCCCAGAGCTCCTCCCAGATGACACCTGTCCACTGGAGCAGCCAAGGCTGCTGTGCAACCCTAGGTCTAATTAGCCAAGGGCCCCTCATGTACCCTTGTCCTTTCAAGCCCTCACAACATCCACCTGGGCTCTCCAAGGACCCAGGAGCAAGGTTTTCTCCTTGGGGTCAGCCTGTCCTCCAGAGGACAGCCTGGGGCTCCCAGGTCCCCAAAGGTATCCCCATCCTACAGGGCTCAAACAGGCTCTAGGCTTCCCAAACCACCCTCTGGCATCCAGGAATTAATGTGGATTCTCAAAATCACCTCTAAGGAAATCAAACACCATTTCTGAATGCCTAATGTGGGTTCCCTCCAGAAGCACAGCCCCCAAATGGCGCGAATGCAGACAGAGAGCAGGCAATGAACAGTGAGCCCTCAGTCACCTTCCTGCCACCCACACGGCCACCAACCAGCCCGGCCCTCTCAACCATATTGCCTTTCGACATGATCCTACCAGAGGGCTCAGCCCCCACAGCCATCACCTCTAATCTGACAACTGTCTCCTGGGTCTCAACCTTGGGCTGCCTGAGGGTGGGCCAGGTCAGCAGCCTGTGCACACTTACCCTGCTCACGGGCCTCCATCCCACCCGGCTGAGCGGTCTGAGGGCACCGAAGGGCAGGAGGTAGTAGAGGACCATCAGGGGCCAGGAGCGCAGCTTCAGGGCAGGTCTGGACATGCAGCTCAGCTGTCCCAACCTCCGCCTCAGGGCCAGCTGGGGGAAGTGCAACCTGCAGGGCACATGTCCGTCCATGCCCAGGGTCAGTGGCCAGGGACTGGGAGCCCCCTCCCCACCCTCAGCAAACTCACTTCTCGATGGAGTCTGTTAGCATTGGCCACGCCCCTCATCCCAACCCCATTCTGAGTTAGAAGCATGGCTGCCTCTGGTCAGCAGACTCACTTCCCAGTCTCCCACCTGCCTGCCAGCTGAGGGGAACATGGGACATCGGCAATGGAGACACAGAGGGTTGGACCCAGCTCCTAACTTCTGAGAGAGAGCAGCTTCTGAACATGGGAGGGGCCCCAGCAAGGTCCTTCAAGGCTAAGCACCACCTGGGCCTAGCACAGGGTCAACAGGTAAGACAGGTGCAGAGCCAGCTTCATAGCCCCCACCCTCCTGGGGTGCCAAGAACATTCTGATCTCCCAGAGTTCCTACCGGCGTAGCAGCACATGGCAGTGGGGAAGCAAATGCTACCACCCAACTGTAGGATCTGGGGAAATCTCTTTACAGCTCCAGGCATCTTATTTCCTCATCTGATAAATTAAGTGGTTGGGCCCGACAAGATCACAAAGGAAAAAACACACACACATATCCCTGGCAGCTACTGCTCCATTCATCTGCATTAGCAGTCTGTTAGGGTCTCTAAAAACGACCCAGAGATTGGTAGGGGTAACCTGCCCGCACCCTCAGGCCTTGCAGGTCTGCTGGGGCTACAACCTGACCTAGGGCCCTCCTTTCGGCAAAGGTGGGTGGGCCTTTCCTCAAGTTGTACTAGCCCAAACCTAGTACAATCAGCACAAGCTCAACCTTTCTACCAGAACTCTGACCTCCTAAGGCATATCAGTGAGGCCCAAGTCCCCTTTGTCACATGCCTAAGCACTAGAAAATGCTCCAGAGACCCCAGTGTAGCCAGCAGGAGACCACACTGCCACCCACTATAAGAATGCCCCAGGCCTCAGTTTCCTCATCTGCAAAAAGACTGCATTCAACCGGATAATCTAAGGCTCCCATCTGTGCCTGTGCATGCTCGGAGAAGCTGTGTTCTCTGCCCCTACCTGCT